>NC_066313.1:76109827-76409827 GCF_022539315.1 Serinus canaria | reverse complement strand
AAAAAAGAGGCTATGCATTACTGTTATATAGTATAACTGGCTTTCCTAGTGTGTGTTTGTAACCATAACCCAGGGCAGCATTGATACAGACAAAGCTGCAGAGCTGGGAGGCAGAATTGGGAAACTAGAGTTGGGGAAAAGATTACCCTTCTGATAAAGAATGAAAATAGAAAATTTGTAAACTAAAGTTAATTGCCATCCCTAGTTCTGTGCAAGAGCCCATTCTTGTGGCTGATGTATTCTATGGCATCAGTAAACCAAAGCTGAGCAGCATGACTTGGGAGGGAGGACTGTGGCAAAATATGGCATATCAGGCCAAGAAGGCTGTAGGAAGGAGTCAAGCCTGCATGGACATCATCTGCTTTAACAAGCACATCAGGAAAACTGGATAAATTATTAAATGACAAGCCTAGGGGCTAGCAGAACTATGCCAAATATCACTAATAATGGATCTCAAACACTATGCCAGGGTAATCAGAGTACATTTCTACCATGTAATGAAGAGATGAGCAAAGACCTTAAAGTTGTCTCAGCCACACAGGTAAGTCCACAGTATGCAATGCAGAGCTGTGCAGCGGCTCAGTAGATCTCTTTACATGATTATAATTTAGATATATTAAATTCCATGTTAATTCCTTTTGCTGGCTGTTTACCAAAGTGAATTGTTACTGTGTTTGAAGACAGATAAATACATGGCACAGTTTCTGCAATGAGATCTTGCAGTATGAAAACAGAATGCTTCATTCTTTTCAAATTTTGCTTCCCTTCAAAAGCAAATATGCATTATCTGACTTTAGTTTTTGAATTTAAATAAGCATTTGCAAATTGGATTTGCACTATTCAAACTGCTTTAGGCACATATTTTAGGATCCCCATGCCTCAAGGGTAGAAACAATGATGAATAGTATTTCTGATAAACGCAGCTTAAAACAAGGTATTTACACATTCCTGTTAAGAGGAGAAAGCACTAAGAAGGATTTTTAAAAGTAATTACTCTAGCTTTCTATAGTTACAGTTGCCAAGGCAACCTAATTTTTATGATCAAATCTTCTTAAAAATATCCTTAAACAAATATCCTTAAAACAAGCTTGAAATGACTGGTTGTGCTTAAGTATTAACCTTACATTTATACTTTACTTTTCTTTGTATAAAAAGAAACATGACAAAACATTTTACTGATCTCAATGCCTGGCAGGATGCCCTCTCACTGCTCCTGTTAGAAATGGGATGGCTTCAGAAACTTTTCACATGCTTTCGCATTGTAGTTGATGAGAAAAAAGTGAAATTAAAATATAGAATCAAAAGGTGTGATCCTGCTGGCAGATCTGACTGTCCTTCCTTTGTGGTAGCTGAACTGTGGCTAGTCCCCCCAGTTACTCCTGGACTTCAGTCAGTATCTCTGTGTTCCACACCTGCTTAATTGATAAGAAGCCCTTACATTCCCCTATTTTTCCCTTATTTCCACTTCAGCAATATTCTTTTCTTTTCTTTTTTTAAAAATCTGCCACGATATGGAATTGTGTTTAGATTCAATCAGCCCATAATTTGTGCTGATCAATAAATTTTATTGAACATATAGATTTTATTTATGTTCTCTTATAGAATGAATTTAGTTAGTGTTTTCAGTATTATAATTATAATAATTAAGCACTTCCTTTAAAAGTTAAGGCGTAAAGGGGGAGAAGATTTTCAGTGCATTCTTCTTTTTCTTTTTTCAAGGTGTTCTGCCTTCTCAAAAGAATTGGAAAAAATTATTTTTTGGTTTAAATCACTGTAACCATGACTGCAGTCTTTTTGATATGATTTTCATCTATGCCAAATCAAAATAACATCTTTGGAAAATAGATTTCTTTGCTATACTCATTTTTTTGTAGTCAAGTCTGTGAGTTCCATGGTGTTTTCCAAATTTTTAAACTATTGTGAAAGTTATAAACTGTCCAACACTATTATAAGAAATCACTTTTAGATACCTAAATGCCCTTTACATTTTGTACTTCCCCTAGTTCTCTGTCAGTGTGTGGAGTCTGAGTAGGTGTGTGGATACAAATTTTAGGATGTTCTCCCTTCTACATCCAATGCCAGCAACAGCTGGGCTCTCCCACAAAGAGATGCTTGATAGGCAACTTAGCACTGTGCTTTGTTTGAGTTGTTCATTATTATCTTTACATTTTGGTGTGTAAAACTGGGATTCTCTGGGGTTCTCTGAACTTAACACTGCTGGAAATGCAGGGTGGTCATTTTTTTGCTCTCCACTTGAGGTGCTGCAGAGCAAATTTACTTAAACTCAGTGATCTTGCCACAGACCTACCCCCTGCGTGCTGATCCAGTCTGTCCTGATGTGATCTACAGGCCATGAGTTGAAGAACCATGGCCAAATTAGAGAAACCAGGACTGTACAGATTGGTGAGCATTCCCCCTGTGGTAGTAGAAAGCACTTCTTGGAAAAAGTACAAGATTAAAAGAGGGATTTAGGGTATTAAATGTACGTTGTAGATGAGGGGAAAGGGGAGTATTAGGAACAGAGAGGAAAGTGTTCTTTTATACTTCTATACTTGTATGAAAATTATTCACAGTGTGCTGGGAATTTCCTTAGATAACCAATATTTCAGTAAATTCTTGGCCAGAAGAACTGGATGAAGTATGGAAACATAATTTTAGTGTGAGTGGGTGGATGAGAAGAAAGGAAGTTGGCAGAAAATACGGACATCTCAGTGGCTTTCACATAGCCTGAGGTGTAGTTGCAGCAGATTTCAGGGGGACAAAGAATTAAATTAACTCGAGATGTACAACAAATCAGGTGTCCAGTGGAATATATCTGAGTTGGCTTGCCATCTTCAAGACTGGAATCAGAGGGGCACAGAAACCCTTTAAAGTGCTTTCCTAAGAGACATTCAAGTTTTAGTAAACCTTGCAGGTAATTATTGTGAGATGAACGCTTCTGAACTGGTTACTTATCCTTGGCCATACAACACAGCACATGGCTGTTAGATTAAAGTTCAAAACTGGCAGACTCATGAGATGAACTTTGAAAATACCTATGGTTCAATATGTACAGATAACACAGATAACCCATGTGCATGTCTACAACAAAGTGGCAAAGCAGGAGTGAATTGCAAAAGAAAGTCCGAGAGCATGTTTTTTATAGTTCAGGCTTGGAGCATCTCCCATTTAATTGAAGGAATATAATCAAGTCATATATCCATGTTTTTTATAGTTCAGACTTGGAGCATCTCCCACTTAATTGAAGGAATATAATCAATTCAGCTCCCTTATTTCTCCACTTTTAATATTAATTGGATAGTAGCAAACACATTTTCTATTTTCTCTCCCTTCTATTATCCTGTTTCTTTGCTGATTCCTTCCACATGGATGAGTTCTGGTTTTAGTTCTGCAAACAATGCAGTTAGTAGCCATTCCTTTGTCTGGTGGGAGCCAGGTGCAGCACTAAGATCTAGCTCCTGGGAAAGCTTGGCCTCCCACACCATATGGCTCTCCCACTGATTTCCTGCTTACAGCAGAATGCACCTTTGTGAAGGGAGCTTGTGGTCAAGAAGTGAGAGGAGATCTCAGAGGTAGCCAGAGCCACTACCATGAAGGACTGTGAATATTCAGTGGCAGACCTCATGCTGGAATCTTTGTTTAACATATTTTGTTAATATCATAGATACTGCTTTTGTGAACTGCTGAGACATGCCACCTCATCTTGATAAGATGTTTTTGTTTAATCTGGATATATGCTCTATGTTGGTTTTTTTCCTGACCTGTGCTCAGCTTCTTTAACTAGTCTGTTTCTTGAGGAAAAAAAAAAGCCCAATCTTCTGAGAGTATTCCAAAAGGATTTTTCCTTGCAGAAAGTATCTGTAATTGCAAAAGCTGAAATAGCCTTTCAGGTTTTCTAAGGCATATATTTTAGTATGGAAGACAGGATGTCTCAAGATACCTTCCAGAAAACCAGCAGGGGCAAAGATATGCTCATATATTTTATTTGTACTTTTTTCCTTAAAACTAAGGATAGAATATTTATTCATAAATTACAGTGTTCAGAATTTCTGTTTCTTACTGTAATAAACTTATGTCCCAAGTTAATCAACCTCTCTGAACTTTATTTTGGGCATTCAGTTGTGCAAAGCAAAACTGAAAAAGATGCAATAGTTTTGTGTTCCTTATTATTATTTCTGTAAGTAATTTGAAAGAATGATTTGATGACATTAATTTTGAATATAGCAGAAACTAATAAAGTGTAATTTCACATGTATTCCCAATAGAAAAGATGATTTTTTTTAAAATAATACTAAACACTACATTTTTTTCTGAAGCAATTATTGCAGAATTTCGTGCATATCAACAAAAATATTTCAAACTTTTTCTTCATTTTCTTAATTCATCTGAATTTAATTCTGTCCTACAATTTTGGCTTCCATATACCATTTGTTAATTAAACACAGCCAAGTGCTTCAAGTCTTACCTATTTATGTCACTCATAGGATAATGCCAAAATCTATCTTGTTATGGCATTCAGAAAAGTCATTAAAACAATGTACCTGCTGGAATGTTAATGGCTTATGGGTCCAGCATTTTCTTGCTCATTACAGTCATGATTTTCAAAGATGATTTTTGTGCCATGTCTGTTCTCATCAGTTCTTTCTAATGAAGTTCATATACATAAATACAGTGATGTATTTCAGGTTTACTGGAAATCAGCTTGCCTCTTTGTCTCTTTTGCATATTAAAGATTTTCTTTTTTTCAAATAAAATGGATATATAAAGATGTACCTGTGTCTAAATAACCAATTTATAGATTTCTTTCTCATTAGGCATTTTACCAAATACACATTTGAGCTGCTAATGTTTTACTTCTCTGGCCATGTTTGCCTTCAGAGTAGAGAAGACACAACTGCAATAGTAGCAAGACTGTTCTGTTGTGTTCTGTCTCTGACTTCTGATGATTTTAAATTGCTTTGTCACTCTTGCCTCTGCATGGTATGTTCAAAAGTCTGCCTGTTTTCAGAAAAAATGCCAGTTTTCAATTGCATTTTGAGAGAAAGCAGGACAGGGACTGGATACTTTGCCATTTTCAAAACATAATTCAGGACTTCCTTCTGGCATTTGCTTTCTACTTCATCAGTCTTACACTAAAATACTTCAAGTGTTTGATACAAGGGCTGTGGAGATGTATTAAAATACAACAATAAGATCATACTTCTCTTTTTTCTTTAATCAAACAAAATACAAACATGAAAAAGTTTTAGTGCAATTGTACTTTAACAAAGAGCACACATTAGTTTGGTGTGGAGGAAAGAGGCAATGAGGGACTGAGTTACAGGAAAGCCAAAGCCCTTCTGTTTGAACCTTCTACATTACTTTTTTCTGCTTCTACTAAAGAATCCAGATCTCCATCTCCAGGCCCTTCAGTCTCCCATCCACTCACAGATCTCATTCACAAGAACTGGTTAACAATAGTAATGATCACTTCTTTCTAGTGAAGGCAAGTGCATGTGTTTGTACAACCAGAAGCAATAGTTTTTCCTTACCTCTCCCTTGAAACTCCCTGTCCATATCTTCCATTCCATGTCCAGCCCAGCCTGACATACCCTTCTTCCCTAGAGTTTTAAGATCCCCAGCTCAAAGTGTGGAGGGAAGCCTTCTCCTCCAGCTCTGTACAGCCAGCCAAATGTATAAAAACCCCACATCAGCTTGGCCTGGAGTCCTTAGTTCCACCTGCTGTTGGCTGCCATGAGTAATCTACCCTGTGCTCTTCATCAGCTTTTCACAGGGTCTCCCTGACTCCTGCAGTGAGTAGATAGAAAACAAAAGTAAGCAAACTTGTCCAAGGCTGCACTTGCCAGTATAATCAGAGGGATGAATTGCCTCTCCTGTGAGAACAAGCTGAAAGAAGCTTTTTCAGCCTGAAGAAAGAAACTTCTGGGGAAACCTTATACCAGCCTTTCAGTACTTGAAGGGGACTTATTGTATGGGGACAGACTTTTTTTACAAGGGGCTATACAATAGGACAAGGGGTAATGGTTTTAAAGTAAACAAGGAAAGAGTGCTGCTAGATATAAGGAATTTTTTCTTGTATTGTGAGAGTGGTAAAACAGGGAAACAAGTTGCCCAGCAAGATGGTGAGCTCCCCATTCCTGAAAACATTCACGTTCAGATTGGGTGGGGCTCTAAGCAACCTGATCTATTTGAAGATGTTCCTGCACATTGCAGGGGGATTGGACTAGAAGGTCTTTCAAGGTCCCTCAAACCATTCTATATTTTTTTGAAAAATCTACTCATTAAACCTATGAAAGTTTAAAACTCTGATATACCAAAGGGGAAAAAAACCAACCATGTTACTATAAGGCATAAAAGAGAGGATCTTTCTCCTTCCCTGGAGCTGCTCCTCCATGTGTCTGAGATGGACTATGTCCCCTTTAGGTTTCTGGAGATTTTATGAGTGCTAATATTAGCCTTGTCCACATTTTCAGACCTAATTAAAAAAAGTTCTTGGTTATGAAAAGATGTGTAGATTTTCCAGACCAGTAGGCAGCTAATTAGGAGAACTTTACCTTCCTTAAGAGAGAGTCAGCAATCAAGGGCTACAAAATTAATCAAGGATGTTTTGGGTCAATGACTCCCAGGAGTTAAGGAGATTATACCCACTTCTCATTCTAGACATCTGATCCAAAGGGACAACCTTTGAGTTCTTGGGGCACTTATCTAATGCTAGATCACTTTCTTGACTGTGTAGTGAGCCTGTTTCTTACATTGGACAACCTCACAAAGGGCTAGATTTTCAAAGTCCAAATGAAAATATTTAGCTCTACTTTGAGAGAGGGAAATGGATTAGTGATTTTCTCTCTCTTGTAATTTCAGCCTTTATGTGAAGTTTTCAAGAGAGCTTAAGAAATTCCCTTCTACCTATAGTTGCTTTACTTGCTTAAAATTTTGTGAGCATTTTGTTAGGTGTCTACCAAAAATTGCAGTCTGGCCTTATGTCACTCTTCATATGACTTTTGTCATGCTCATTTTGGAAGAGTCCAATCTCTCCAAACCAAAGATATGGTAGAATGTTGTTGAACAAATATTTGCATTTGAGAGGCTACACAGCAAATTCCTGTGGGCCAGGAATATCCTATGTTTTATGGAATGCTCAAGCTTTGAACAGATTCTTCCCAAATATTTCCTTGCTCTTTCATGAAAATTATTCAGATATACTAATTATTGTACTGACTTTTTGTATTTTCCCTAGAGGCTGTACATGTTTAAATAACAATATAGTATCTAATAATCTGTTCATTCTGCAAGTCTACATTGGCATACAACAAATTCCAGACTAAAACAGAAGCCTTGGGTGATTTTTTTTCCTTCCTTGGAATTTCTGGCATGGCACAGCAGACTATTCCCATATGGTCCTGCAGTTGCCTGTAAGAGCATTATTAAAAGCACTAGGCCAAAGCTCCTTATTTTCATATAAAACTTAAGAAATTACCTTATGAAAATGCACTGCATGCACTGGGTTTTATTCCACTGTCAAGCAAACATTTCAGATATTCATATTTCATGATTTATTTATGACCTTGTCTTTATGACCTTGTATTCCTGAACAACCATCAACACTTGTCTCTTCTGCCAGCTTTGAAGCAGTCTGATACAAAAATCATACACTACATCACCACAGATTTTACCTGTTGATAGAATACAAGTGTTTATCAAATTCAAGTTGAAAATAATTGTTTTATGTCGCATTTGCTGAGGTCTGGGCACTACAAACATGTTTCTAGAGAAATGCATCAAACCTTAGTAAACCAAAATATACAGCATTTCTCAAAACATAAAACCATTCAGTTATGTCTTAGGTGGTGTAAATTGGCATACATCCCCCTGAAGTCAGCAGTGCTGTGCCAGTACATCCAGTATGTAGAACTGGTCCACAGTCATTTCCTGACACTTCACAAAGGTATTTTCTTGTGGTGCTTTGCTTTTGATCTTATGCCGAGGATTTTCTTCTTCCAGGGTAGGAAGCCTGGATTTTTGAAATACAATGCTAAATATTGTTATTGAAAGTGTCTGCAGTACCTTTTCAAAGCAGTGGGTGGCACTTGCAGAGCAACAATGTTCTGTGGTTTAGCTTATTTTACAACAGTGGCTTTGTTCTTGTCAACAATTGGGATTTCATGGTATGTAGCATTTAGACCAAGTTCACTCTGACTGAACTGAATTATTTTGTCTGCCTAAAGTCTGTCCTGCCAACGGCAGCAAAGGGTGCCAACACTTGTGGAAGAGAAGCTCTACCTGCAGATTTTGGAATCCTGTGAATCCTGTGGTCATGTCTGTGTAAATAAGCTCAAAGAAAAGTGAGAACGAAGACACAAGCTTTATCATGGTTTAGCAGCAGCACATTATATCCATCTAAAACCTTTGCATTCAGGGAATACTATTGGGAATTTGATGACCTGCCACAGCAGGCCCTTGCAGTTTAAAGTGCAAGAGTTATTTTAGGTGTATTGCTGAAAACATATTTTAGAGTAATCAGATGCTGCTAGGTGATTTCAAGACAATGTCATATACTAAAAAATAATGTTCTTTAGCAGAAAGCTATATGGCACTGTGGCTTCTGCAGAAAGTGTACTTATTGGTGGTAGAGAGAAATAAATAAATAAATAAATAAAGGCTAATAAAGATACACTGAGGGTGTCCTCACAGTGCAGCACAATCTGTAATAAAAAAACCCAGCAGGCTAGACAGATACACCCTAAAATAACCTCAGTAGAGTGTACTGTACTTCTTTAATTTCGCATTGTCTGATTGAGTAATGTCTTTTGTATGTTAAAACTGTTTATAATTTCCTCTGCAACATTCCAGAACTCGGCAGGTATCACAAGTTTTAATTGCCAGCCTCATTGTACACCAGCATGAGGCATCTAAACATTATTAAACAAAATACTGATCATCGCCCCCATTTTCTGTTTGCACAGTCCCACTGCATTTTCCTGGTGTGCTATGCATATTTGGAAAATTAAATAGGAAGTAGTTTAATTTATCTAATATAGAAATAAGGATGCATATTTTAAAAATCTATAGTAATGTTTTATTTTCTTCAGCATGTATATTGACATATGTGTGTTGCTATTTGACTGACTACTGACTCCTTTGAATATGAGAAATAGATCAATTGTGCTTATCTAAAAGTATTTTCTTGTATTGCTTCTTCTGGATACTTTTAACTCAAGATAAATTCACCATTGTTCTGCTGAAGGAACGGCTCCTGATTCCTTCAGAAAGAGAAAGGAGGACCATTGTCTTCAAAAGTCATAATCCTTGGAAGTGCCTAGGTTATTTTGTGAATTCTGTTGTGGACCACTGAGACCTCTAGGCACCAAACTCTAGGATCTTGTATATGCCTATGTATTCCTAGATTAAAGAATGGATACCTGACTCCAATCTAAGTTCCATCACAGTCCAGACACAGGTGGGATTGTAAGAAAACCTTCAAAACTTCACTTGAGCTGCAGTCCATTGGGTGTGCTTTGGCCAAAGTCAGTGCCCAAGGATGTCCTGTCTCACAGCTGCAAGTTTTGCAGCTGGTCCTGAAAAAAAAGTGAAGGAAAAGTAAATTTTGCGCTCTGCACAAATAATGTGATACAACACCCTGTTCTCATAGCTTTCTCCATACCTGTGACTTCTTAGGCATGGAGGGGAAGCCATATGAGGAGCAGTTGGGGTCACTTGATCTCTTCTGCCTGGAGGAGAGGACAGTGAGAGGAAACCTCATGACAGTCTACAACTTCCTCATGAGGGGAAGAGGAGGGACAAGCACTGATTTTTTTCTCTGTGGTGACCAGGAGGAATATCCTTAAGTTGTATCAGGAGAGGTTTGAGTTGGATATTAGAAAAAGTTTTTCCCCCAGAGGGTGGTTGGGCATTGGAACAGGCACCCTGGGGAAGTGGCCACAGCACCAGCCTGACAAAGTTCAAGAAGTGTTAGGACAGTGCTCTCAGGTACATGGTGTGAATCTTCAGGTGTCCTGTGCAGGGTCAAGAGTTGGACTTCATGATCCTTTGGGTCCTTTCAAACTCAGCATATTCCATGATTCTATAATTCTGTTATCTATTTGTTAAAGCATCCCTAAATAAAAATCATGAACAGCTTTGAAAATGCAAATTGAGCCCAGTTCTCTCCCATCTCAGTGGCTCCAGACATATACTCCTTCCTACAGCTTCCCTTCACCTCTCTGGCTGATGCACCTCTGGCTGTGTGACAGCCAGATATCCTAGTACAGCACTGCTCTTGCACATCCCCAGCAGACAGCTATGGTGTTCATTGAAGGTATCAAGCACAGGGGGGGTCAAACCATTTCCATCTGGGGTGGCATCGGGATTTGGCAGTGGTTTTATGCAACATATTCACCATTGTCTGCTTTGTTAGTCTTGCTGCCTACAGCAAGGGTTCAGCAGTCCCTGATAAGTATCCCTTGTCCTAGACTTGCCAGCATTTCTTTAGATGCTCTTCTCCTTGCTGGCACTCGGTAGTTTAACATTTGGCTTGTGGAAACACTAAGTGAATGCTCAACATCCTTGTGGAGTCTTTGGAAATACATAGACTCCTCATTCCTGCTTTCCCAGGGCATGTTCTCTTGTTGACAGCCTGGGTGAATTTCCTTGTTTGGGCCACAACTTTAAGGCCAAGGTGTTCTATCACTTAATTTAAACACTGGAAAGAAGTGGTCTGTGACAGATAAGGAGCTATAGAAAATTTCAGGAAAAGTTTATATAACTCAGCTTTTTTTACTGAAATCAGATGGGCAAAAACTAGCAAATTTGTTGGAAATTAATGCTTCCTATCTTTGAAATCTTTTCAATTCCTAAGATGCTAACAGGAATTGTTACTAGAAATAAATGGATATAACACATTACTAGGTCACACACTTTTTTCCTCTGATGTTTCATGTAGTTGCAATTATTCTAAAGCATCTGTTTAGAACAGGGAAAAGGAACTGAGACAAAACTTCTGGTTTTCAACCCTCATTATTCCCATAAGTTCAAGCTCTAATAAAGTGCAATGCTGATAAATTCCATAAACCTCTGTCAAGATACAGCAAATGAGTTAAAACCTACACAAATGTGTTTCAATATATGACATATTTATACCATATATATTATAATGGTGCAATGCTTCCCTGTCTGACTATCCAGGAGCCCCTTTGGCAATCACTCTTGCATCACCTGAGCTGGTGCCCAGCTACACACCCCACACTCACAGAGTCACACCAGATTTCCTCACCAGCTCGAGCTCAGGTTTTCCAAAGCAGAGTGTCAGACATCCAGATCCTTCTAATTATTTAATCTTGGTGCAACAACTGAATAACAAAATAGCAGCTTGAGCTGGGTGCCTCGAAGGAGAGAGCCCCAAGCAAAGGCACCCAGGACATTTATACCTTCACAGTCTAAGCAAGCAAAAGTCTGGGGTCATCCATTCCTGCTGTGTCTTTGAGTACCACAGGTCCCTGTGGACTTTGTTAGGCAAAGGGCCATCAGTTCATGGCTCTTGCCTTGGGCTCAGGCTCCTGCACCCCCAGAGCTTAACCTGCAGTTTACACTGCAGCTGCACCCCCAGCTGCCTGCACTAGATATATTCCTCAACAGGTATGTCTCGTACTAGGATATTCAGTTTATTTTCATGTTTACCATGGAATGGAATTTTTTCTTGTTTATATTAAAATATTCAACAAGTTTATTACTCTTTCTGTAATCCTAACTGAAATTCCAATACCTTATTACCCAAACTGCATTCTAAAGTGTTGCATACCTCATTTCCATTTTCAAGTTGCCAGTTGTTTAAGGAACCCAGAGATTCTCAAAATGGGAGTGTTTTCAAATAATCTGTGTTATTCCTTCTGCAGACTGTACAGAAAAGAGCTAGGACATGAGAAAGGTTAAAGGGGCCACACTTGTAAAGGCAAGGGGTAGGAAAGAGATTGTAGCTTGCTGTAACAGGTGTGGTTTGAAAAGCAAAATCCATTTTATTAAGTACAGCCAGTATAATTAACAAGTTTTTAAGGTATTTTCTAGTCTTCTGTTTATCTACAAAGATCTTACTGTGACTCAGAGAAGTTCTGGAAAAATTATTTGTTGAATGACTCTGAATTTGAGATAGTTTTAGAAAATTTAAAGAACATTTAAAGAAATGTGCCTAAAGATTCCATTTCAGATTGATCAAAAGCAGGACAAAGACTGCTAAGAGTTTCCAAATCTGTCTCAAATATTTTCTTCAAGATAATGATCTCCAAAAACTTGACAGATTTAAGTCTTAAAATGTGCCAGAGGCTTTCTGTTCATCACAGGTGCAATTCCTGAGCTAATTTTTTCAGCTGTGGTTTGCTCCTTGATTTGCCATGTTTATTAATCACTTGCTTGGTTTTTTTTCATGTATCTCAGTCCTTTCATTTCATGTTCAGGAACTCCTGTTCACAAGTAGATTCCTGAAACTGTTCATGACCAAAGGCAAATATAAGCATAATGTTTAACACATTTTTTCTTTGCATCTGTGAGAAAAAAAAAGGCGTTGAAATGATACATCTGAGCTTTGCTTGCTGGTTCTTTTGTACAGTCAAGGCATCTCCAGAGTATGATCCAGCCTAATCAAAATCCAAAGTGGAAAAGGAGTAGCAAAACAGTCTGATTTGGCCAATTGGAGAAGAAATGTCTAATAAAACAAATTTGTGCTAGCCAGCAAAACTACCTACTTCTTTCCACACAGAACTACCTAATGATTGGGATTGGAAGACCAAAAGATGTACATAAGTATTTTGATTTTTTCCCCACCATCCTTTTTATGCCCTCAGCATCACAATATTTAATTGCTCTGTCACATGCACAAGTTATATTTTAAGACAATTAAAAAGTATGCTGTCTTTTTCTTAATTTTATAGCTTCGTAAATCTGTTTTCAGCATCAGAGCAAGAAACCTTCTGGAAAAAGAGACAGCAATCAATAAAATTCTAAGGTAAGAGTCAGGTGTGATTTGAGATTGTTTTGACTGTCATCTGATTTTGCACATCCCTGTTTATTACTAATGTTACTGCATGTATAATATTCATAATAATGTATCCCTTTGTAGTACATCTGTTGCTTTCTTTAACAAAGATAAATTGCTCTTTGGCTATTTTATGTGCTTGAATAGCAAAAAGAGAGGGATTGTACTTCTTCAATATATATTTAAATTGTATCATTCAGTAAGATCATGTTTCAGCTCTTTTCACTTCTTCCTTCTAAATGAACCATGTCTTTTCCTAAGGAGTGTTATTTTAGAATTCTAGTCCAGTCCTTGCAAGTATCTACACTTAAATGTTTGCAGGGATTGTGCACTAAAAAATATAGACTACAGCTAGTCATATTCCAAGTACCAAATGGACAGTGAAGAAGATTTCAGAACCATGACTTCTGTAGAAAAGTTTCCTGAATGCTTTAATAATGATCACTCCTTTTGGTCTTCCATATCGAGTAGCTACTCAGCACTGTAAGTGAATAATGCAAGCCTGAGTCTCCAAGACCCATTTCTGAAGTTATCATTTAGGTAACTCTGCACTGCAGTTTTTCATGCCATTGTTTTCATCCCAGGTAAATACACAGTATTAACAGGAATACTGATCTAAAAAGTACAGAGTAAGTATGGCAATGTTTTATGAGGGGCAGTGAACTAGGGGCTCTATGTGATTTCTGAATTATGAAGTTTCTTGAATACCATTTGAGAAGTTTTGCAGCTCTGGTCCTTTTTAATGCTCTGTAAGAATACAGCAAAGGAAGAACTGTAGAAATTAACATTAAACTTTTTCTGTCTTTAAACTCCTGTAATGACAACATAAAAAATTACTAATTCAAATGAATACTCATTGTAAAAATATTATTGATAAATGTAAAAACAATACCGTAAGTATTCAATCTTAACAAAATTTAGTGCACTATTTGTAAGCATTTCTTTCATTTGTGTTCCTTGATTTTACAGAAATTACTGTTATAAATAGATTAAGCAAAATACTTCTAAAAACACATGTTTAGATACAGGCATCCTGACAGTATTTCAGTAAAACATTTGTTATTAAATTCTCTGTTATATGAGAACTGTGAAATGTTATTGACACTTCCAGGGTTCCACAAATGTCAGTTTTTTTGGTGTGTTTCATACACTATACTGCGGAGGAAAAACATAGGCAAAGAAAAAACCCTACTTTTACATATTCCATTTTTTTTTCTTAATCCCTGATATCATAGAAGCTCCATTCTTTCTTAGATAGGAGAAAAAAAATTAAATTCTGGAAATTGAAATTCAGAATTTTCCCATCTGCGCAGAATTTCCTACTTTTCAGAAGTCTGAAATAGTGGGAGGAGAATCTGAGCAAACTCTTGTTTGGACTTCACTAAGTTCTCAGGGATACAAGGACAGAACCAGAAAGCAGTCCTGCCAGTTTCAGTTCCCCTTGGTCCTTCAGATCATGGCTTCTGCCAGTCTTGTATGTAAAAGGACTTCTTATCACTTCACCTGAATTCCTCTGAAGTTTCAAGGCAAAAGAATAAACTTTTCATTTACTAATTCACTATTTTATTTTTAGTTCTCTGCTTACTCTGATAATTTAATCTAGCTTTACTGAGTTTTCCAGTCTGTCTCCTGGATCATTAGCAATAAACTTTGAGGAACACTGAGAAAAGGAGAGAACTTTCAAAAACATGGATCATGTGAACTTTCAAAAACATGGATCATGTGTCCTCTAATGCTTTCTTGGGATGCTTGTAAATCATTTACAAAGAGTCTTACAGAGTCTTCTCTCTACTGAGAAAAAGAACAAATGCTGTTTATTGTTCCTTGCTATTGAGTGAAAATTGTTAAATAAGCTCTGATCTAATGACACTTGCAATGCATCTGTTCCAGCATATGAAGATTGTGTTCATGTCATATCTGGTAGGCAAACTGACAGAGATTGCCAGTGATGGGCTGACTGGTCCTGAGCACTGCCAGTGTTTCCATGTTAACGACAGTGGCAGCGCTGTTGATGCAAGGGAATTTTAGAAACTGGAAGAGAAGTGATAAGATTTATACCTGAAACTTAAGATTCAGTTTAAATAATGCAGGAAAATTCAAACTCTCAACACATGAGAGATTCTAGCTCTTATTTTGCTTTAGTTGTAAATGCTGTAAACTCCTTCATAAAATTAGATGACTCTCAGCTATTCAGAGTAGCTGACAAAAGACAAAATGGCATTTATGCCAAGAACAGTAAGAGACAACTCAGAATGTCCCTTCTGAAAAAAATTGCTTCCAGCATAATCTTCATTTTTGTCTACCTGAATTAAGAAGAATTTTTCCAAAGCAATACCTCTATACAGTAAAGCTGCCCATGGGCAACTTCAGCTTGATAAAATTGCTGTGCTGAAAGGGAATTTTAAGCCTGTTCCAGCCTAAGTCCACTTCTGACCTTTCCCCCCCCCATACTTTTTAAACCTTGCCAAATTATTTTTTAATCAAATTATGAATATTTCAATATAACCACCTGTATAGAAGGACCGTGCATTACACCTTGCTACCTTCATGTCTCTCTTGTGCATCCTTCTCTATCCAAACTTTATTCCCTTTCATATGCTGAGCTGCAGCTAGACATTTTCCCCAAGAAGAGGAAGGACATCAATAGTCCTAGCACACCAAGAGAAATGGTTCATGGACTCAGTCCTAGGTGTCTCACCTGCTCATCTGCTGTTACATTATGCAGCAAAATTGATGTCTTGGGTATCTTTGTTTTCCTGCAGCTTTCTTGCAACACCGCCAGGGAGGTGTCTCATTTCTGAGCTTCCTTGTTTAGAAGCACCTTCACCTTGCCTCCTTGAGGTCTTTGTGCAATTAGGCATGGGAGCCAAGTCAAGGATGTAGTAACTACTGTCCTGGTACTGTGACTCTGATCAGTGCTTTGCATCACCATTGCCAGTGGCAGAGCACAAAGGCCTTACCTCTTCACATAAATCCATTCTGAGGTGGAGACCTCAACCTTGAAAAATGAAATTAAGTGCAAGTTAGAGAGTTAGAGACGTTTAGAACAACTTTTTTGAAACAAGATCCATTTTAATAGTGTCTCTGAATTGCAAACAGCTCCATTCCTTTCTGAGAATTGCAGTGCTTTTCCCTCAGCAGCAATAACCACTTCTAGCAAATTTACTTTCTCCTGCATATCTTCAGCGTTGCACACTTTTCTCTCACTCTGTGTTGCTGCAAGCACTGCTTTTTCTCTTAAAAGCAAGTTTTGTGCCTGTGGTTCTCCTGACCCTCATTCTTTGCTCAATTGTAATTGAAGAATGAGGTCTAGTCCTTTATTAGTCCCACTGGCTTTCTGAAGTAGAGAGAGTAGAGCAGGTCCAGTCAAAATGTTGTGCATAAATCAGTTTGTTCTCTCCAGTGCTGAGGGTAAGTTGTAAACAGCACAGAATGGTGGGGAAAATTAGCAAATTAAAAGTAATCTCACATAGTCTAAAACATAATCAAAGTGTCAATAGTGCAAAACCTGATTTTGGTGTGCATTAAACCATGCTTCACAGAATCAGAGAATGGTTGAGATTTGGAAGGGCCCTCTGGAGGTCGTCTGGTCCAACCTTCCTGCTCAAGAAGAAAAAGTTGTCCAGAACCACATTCAGACACCTTTTCAATATCTCCATAGAAGGAGACTCTACAACATATATATAAAATATATATTGTGACAGTTTGGGAAACTTTTTTTTTTCCAAATGGGCAGCTTTTTATTTGCTTTTCATTACAGCTGATGCTACTGTCAAACCATAAACTGATGCTAGGGCTGTGCAATAGGATTTTCACTGCTCTAGACAAGATTTGTCTGATGTGTTCTCTGGTCCTGAGGGAGTAACATAATTCATGCTTAAGTGGAACATTCCATTTCATAAACAACTAACTGAAAGAAGTGCATTTATCTTTATTTTAACTGAGAATGCTGGGGGGGCAGGGGGGCACGTGGGGAAGGAAGAAAGGGAAGAAAGAATTGCTTGAATTAAGGATCCTATTCTAGTTTGGAGATAATTCAGACTTTGTTCATACAAGTATTTCTGCAAAACAGATGATTTCTAAGAAAGCTATAAATTTTATTTCTAAATAAAATGATCGTGAACACTAATGCAGATAATAAGCAAAGATCTTTTCCAACCTAAATGATTCTATGATTCTATGATCCTAGAAGATATACTTTTGGTATCCTTTATTAGAAATTTGCCTTTGTTAAATAACTGACTTGTATTAGTTGTTTCTGACTCACAGTAAATTTCTTGGCATATATTTTATGTTTTCTCTCCTAAGAGTATGATTTCTTTCTTCATAACTTTGAGGGTCTAACCCCATGCATTTCTCAGAACAAATGTTCCAGGTAAGTTCCGTTGATGATTTTTGTCATCCCATGCAACATCCAGACTTAGTCACCGCCTTCCTAAATCTCTATGAGTGTACAACATCACTGGATTTCACCTGCCTGTTGCAAAGACAAACAAAAAGAAATACTGGAATGCACATATCCATTGGAAAGAAGTTATTCTGTTTCATGGGGTTTGTGCCAAATGAGCACCATATTATGGATTACTGCAAAGCACAGTTGTGAAGCCGAATTTTTGGGCTATGGAGTCTCCAACACTGCAGGTATGGAATTGATCCCATTTTGAGAGAGGTGGGAGACTGGATAGCCACTTGAGGTTTTTTCTTCTGCATAGCTTTTATTGATTCTTCTACAATCCAATAAAAATTGTTATTATATAACCATCTGTGAGAAGAGAAGCTGAGACAGCAAGGCAAGAATGATAATCACAATAAAAATTGCTAAAGGAAAGCAAGTCTCTTACTATAGCTCAACTGCCTGAGTGGTCATTAAAGAAAATAACTGACTATTTGATTTTTTGCTTTAGAGACTTAAGGAAAGAAACAAGAAAAAACGTGGAAAAAAAAAAATGGGCTTACCCAAGTTGCATTAATAATCAATTTTATTTCACCAGCCAGATTCAGATTTCTTTAAAAAATGGCATATTTTTCCCACAAAGAATAGTAGAGTAGATATGGTAAAAATGTGCATTGTGCTTGCTATTCAAAAAGTGCCTTATTAAATTAAATTTATAAGTGAAAGGAAAGAACACTACCACACCTCTCAGGTGGATTCCCCATAAATTTTAGGTTGCATATTTAACCATATATTCCAAGTTCTATGGAGTTATAATGAGAGCATAGAAAGATTTAGTAAGGATAGAGAATCCTAGAGAGTGAAAACAATGCTGAATGATGCTGTAAACGGCACTAATGTGCCCCACCTTACTAAGGCTTCAGTGTGAGCATGTTGCAGGGAGAACAACAAAAGTACATAGTAATATATGCAGTTGCTACAATTACTGCATAAATACTCACACATTAAAATAAAAAAAAAAAAAAAACCCAAAGCAGTGTTATACTGGAATGCAAGATGAATGAACGCTTGTTACGGAACGGATGCCTAACTAAGAAATCCAAGCATGAGCCACAGACTTACCCTCTTCAAGAGACCTCAGAATATTCATGAAAGGTATAGTATTTTGAATTCTTGATCAAAACCTCTCACATTTTACATTTGGTCAAAGAATGTTACTTGAACACTCTATTCACAACTTATTTTTCAGGAATTCCAAAGCATGAAATAGTTTGAAGGACTTCAAAGATGTGGACCTTCTAATTGGTTGCAGGTAATACAAACTAGGTGGTACAAACTACATGGCATCCCAGTATTGTCTTGTTATGTGTGATCTTCACCTGGCTTTCTGGTTACCTAAGAAATTGCATTTTCTCTTCAGGATATTTTATTACAGTTGCACTTTTCAAGGTAAATTTGGAGCATGTGGTTTGCAGCTGCTGAACTGTGTTCAGAGTTCTGCAAGGTGAGTACGAAGTCCAGAAGCTTGAGATATTTCTTGTCTCCTCTGGTTTGTTTCATATCTTCCTTATTCCTCCACAAATGAAAAAAAAACCTATCTAATATTCCAGAGAGGTGGTATAAGAAGATGAAAAGGGCAATTTCGGCTGAAAAGGGTAATTTTGCCTCCCTTGTTTGAGGGTCAAAAGATTCTGACCAGCTACAGTTACATAAAAATGTATCAAGGCAAGAAAAGTGGTTTTTTCAAACTCCAGTTTTCAAAGCATGTAGGACTGAATTTTTAACACTGTGGCATGCTGATTGTGCCTGGTATGGGATTCAACTCCACAGGTAGCCAAGTCTGTCTGTGAGCTAAGGGATCAACTCTACTATCTAGTTGACAGAGGTCTAATTAATAAAGGTAATGGAGCCCAGTGAGATCTTCAGCTGGCTGCTTTGTCTTTAGATGCCCACCTTCTGGTTACTTTACCCCTTCCAAACATCATTAGTTAAATTAATTCACCAAGCATTAAATGAAGTTGTTCACATATGGACTTACAGTAATGTGTGAGATGCCAGAGGATGTCCAAAACATCCTCTGGAAGATGGCAGGTAATGCACCAATTTTTAGGGGTATTGTACCCTGCTGTAGCAGCAGCTGGAAGCAAAACAAAATACTCCAAGGCATGGCAGGTGATTCTGGCCACCTCTGTGCAGCCAATTTGTTTGGGCCCTGCACCTCCATTGGCTTTGAGTTGGCTAAAAGCCTGGATGTGTGGCTCACAGGCAGGCGCTGAGAGGAAGCACATACATGTACCTGTCTACAGTGAGAACACAAACTCTATTGCAGACTTTAAAAGTGGCAGCTCTGCAATTCTGAAAAATTCATGGCCCCTGCCATATTTTTCAAAAGTCCCCAAAGATCTGCAACTCTCAGTGTCTAAGCAGCTGCAAAATATCCAGATTCTGAGTCAAAAGGATAACTAAGCATGGCTCTTGCTAAGAGTTCATACAAGGAAGATTAATTCCCAAGGTATTAATTCCCATAAAGTGGAGCATGTCAGGAGAGAGGCTGTCAAAAGTAGACAAGGACTTTTCAGCAGATCTTCTCTGGAAATGCATAAATGTTTCTTTGTAATTACTTGATAAAAACTTCTGATCTCTGTGCTAAACAACTGTTATTTCATTATTTCTCCTCTGACTTCACAAGAGCTGCAGGGCTTCCAGAAGTATTGAAAATGAGTCAATGAATGTAAAGGCTAAATACAGATTTAAGAATCTTAACTTAGAGATCATAAACAATACTAAGTCTTTCTGCAGGTGTTTGTTTTTATGCATGCCCATTCTGCCATGGTGTGCCCATAGTATATGGCTATATCTATTTCACAGTATTATTAACAATCAAATAAGCCATCTTGTTCATTATTCAGGTATAGAATTTATTGCTTGAGCACTTAAAGCTGTCTTTCATTATGAATATTAAGTGTTTATGTAACTTGGAATTCAATTTGCTATGTACAAGAGCATGAAAAGTTGATATACAAGTTACGTTTTGATGTCAAAAAAATAATTTTAGCTATTAGAAGCAGAGCATAATAATTTATATCTACAGGGGAAAAAAGAGATAAGTTAGCCTCTTAGTCACACCAAGAAGCTTCTATACAGAACTCAGACCCCAGAATTTTCACTGCCTCTGCTGGGAAAAACTGGATTTTCATTTTAATGGAGTGAGATAAGATGTATTTTTAGGAAATAATTCTTTTTTTTTTCCTTTATTCAATCAAAATTTGCAAAGGTATTTAAGTATCTCAGTTGTTTTCTGACAGTGTTATGTGTTATCATCCTCTACAATATAATGCTTTAAATCCTTTGGTATTAAAATGTTCATTATTTGTCTAAGATGAGCTATGTTTTATAAGACATGCATTAATTTTCTTATATGTCATGATGCTTTAGTTCAGTGTAGTGTAACCTGATGCTTTCTATAACAAGTGTAGCACAATGTATTTTTCTGGGATGATAATCTGACTGGCAGTGGTGACACTGACAAGCATCCTAAGCTTCTCATTTTTTTTCCAGATATCACTTGGGATTCCTACTTGTATCATTTATGTATTTTAATCCAAAAGAAGGAGAAAAAGTGAAGAGCGAAAAACAAAGCCACGGTGGGGAAAGAACATGCCATGGACACCTTTTGCCATCAAGCATGATCATCCCATGCTGTCAAGGCATTCTTCTAAGCCTTACAACCTGGCAGATAGAGTGGTTACACAATGGTTGTATTGGTTTTTCATCTTTTCAGAAAACAAATGAGAATTCAGTTCAATAAAAAGTATGAAATATTACCAGCTGGGTCTTGTGTTTCTCTAAATGATCTCATAACACAAAATGAGCAATAAGGAGTACATACTGTAAACTTTAAATTGAACCATTCTGGAAAGTTAAAACATGTTTCCAATGTTGAAATTCCTTTTCTCAGCCATCAGAGGGATCTGTCTGAGCTCTTTCAGTGGAAACCTCTCTTTTTCTTAAGCAAATCAATTTCACTGTAGGATCAAAATAAAGACACACATGATCTGTTTAGCTGTGGCACGCTTGCTAGTCAAAAAATACTAATTTCTGCCAAAATGTGTAAAATGTGTTTGCCATAATTAACCATGAGCAAACAAGTGAGAAAACCCACACAACAAAATTCTGCAAGTTGACTGCATTCCCAGAGAGCAGACATTTCATTTTACAGAATGTCAGCAATGTGCAGCTTTTCATTTCATACTGGATATGGTTCCAGTTATTTTGAATACTCCCAGTTATGTTCTAGATCCTAAATGTATATGTATAGCCCTGAAAGGGACTAAAATTTCAGTTGTACTTTTCAATTCCCTTCTTCATTGCTGAGAAACTGGTTTTGCTGATGGTTAATGCATTGCTTGATGTCTTTCACTCTTAGTGAAGTCTTGAGGAACCAAAAAATTTACAGCAAACTGAAAAAAATTCATAGATGGTCCTTGCCTAGCATGGAGAAGGTTTATCTAATGACCGGTTGTGTTGCAGAGTGGGAGTCCATTGCTTGGGAAATATTTTCATGGGAAGTCCATTGCTCTTGTATTGTTATTCTCTATTGTTCTTCAAGTATTTGCTCCTCACAAAGCCAAGCTGATGTCTCTGAATGTGCTACCTCTGAATGCATCATTTATACTGAAAAGTCTGTGTCATCATCTTTACATTTCTTCGTAGGGCCTGCACTAGACAACGCATGCTGAGCGGATCATTTGAGGGGCAGCCAGCAAAGGAGAGGTCAATACTTAGTGTCCAGCATCATATACGACAAGAACGCAGGTAAAAATGGACAAAAAGGACGGTTTTAAAATATTCTTAAAATAAAGGTGGCAAAGGGAATTAAATTTGAGCAATTCCTAACATGTGAAAAGCCAAAACTACTTACTTGTACAAAGAACCGAATTCTACATTCTTCATTGTAACCATAATGAAATTCATTGTGTTCTATAAATGGAAAAAATGCCTTTTTACTTCAAATGTCATTTCCTTTGCCAACTACAAAGCTATCAATTTAAAGCTCAGAAGGACAGAAATTGGCTTATGTTAGACCAGATTGAAAACAATTGAAGAGCATATAAGCGTCTGATGTTAGCAAGAGAAAAATGATAAGAATTCAAGCTATTGTGTGGCTGGAGAGAAGTGCTTTATAATGGTCATCTTATAAAGGTCAAAATTTCATCTTGTGATGTATTGTTAAATTGATTATGATTGTTTCAGGTCACTGAGACATGGTTCGAACAGCCAACGAATCAGCAGAGGAAAATCTCTTGAAACATTGACTCAAGATGTAAGTCCTCATAGAAATGCTGGTTTCAGTTTGAGAACATAAGAAATTAGAATATATGCTATCAAATAAATGCTAAGACTACTTCTATTTATGAACTTGCTTGCAATTTGTCTTTTCAAATCTTGAAAGGAAATCATAAGACAAATGCTGTAACTGCATTAGAATTATCCTCAAAATAATTGACATGGTTATTTCACTGATAGACTGATGGTTTTGGAATACTTGCTTAGACAGATTCACTGAATCTGTAGACACTGCATTAGGAACACAACAATTGCTACCCAGGACACCTTAAAAAGTGTTACTCTGGAATTATTCAAATAATTCAGGCTGGAAAAACAGCAGTTCAAAATTTCGGATGGAAGTTTAGCAATATTTTCCAAGCAGCAGAACTGTCAGACAAAGGGACAAAGACTGAAAGGGAGAATAGTAATAATGGATTTCATTATTGAAATTACTGTGGTGTAATTTCATGCAGTTAAGTGTGTTTTCATTTCCGCAAATTCATATGATATTTTGTGGATCTCTGTGGCAATGAAATTTCAAGATACTCTATTAGTCACCCCATTTCCAAACTATCTCAGTCTTAAAAGGTAACTAAAACAGGTGTGGCTTTGTAGCTAGCAGTAAGGATAACCCCCAGCATTACCCCACCAGGAGTACTTCAAAGCCTCACATAACTCAGAATAGTAATGCTGATTGTTCCCTCCATTGCATGAGCTTAGACAGATCCTGCCTCCCTCCCTCTCCCTCATCCCTGCACTCAGCAGTCACTACTTGTGTGATCTGCATGCCTCACAGCCATGCAGCAGGCTTGAGAAGCTGAAAGGGTGTCTAAAGCCTTTTCTTTGCCCTTAGCAACTTTGATTGTATTCATTCCAGTTCATAGAGGTTGGCTGGTCTTACTGGACCTCTGCTTTTAAAGTTAAAAGTTAGATTGGATGGAGCCTCAAGCATGAAATTAGAACTGAAATTAACCTTGATGAAAATAAGGAGCCTTATGCTGCAGAGAGAAAATACTGTGCAATATGCTTGACTGAGTTGATGTGCAGTACATTTGGAAATAAAGATCTTTCATTTGAATATTTCTATTTAAAATACCGTATCTTGCTTTCATCTGAAACATTAAAAAATAACAACCCTTAGACCTCAATTAAAAGGAATCATTTTGCTTCTAGCACTCCAACACAGTGAGATACAGAAATGCACAGAGAGAAGACAGTGAGATAAAGATGATCCAAGAAAAAAAGGAACAAGCTGAAATGAAAAGGTATTTAAAAATCAAAAGTCTGAGTGCACATTTTCTGTATTAACTATTCTCTGTATGAAGTTAAAAGTGTTAAGAGTCAACATGAAAGAAAGAACAAAGTGAAAGGGATTTTTTGCCAGGGATAATATGTAACACTTCATAATTTACGTTTTTTTCAAAAGGAAAGTCCAGGAGGAGGAGCTGAGAGAGAATCACCCCTATTTTGATAAACCCCTGTTCATAGTTGGCCGTGAGCACAGATTCAGGAACTTCTGCCGAGTGGTGGTACGGGCTCGCTTTAACGCGTAAGTTCACTTCATAGCAACCTTGCTTCCATGGGTGCTTTCCTCCATGTCCTCAGGCAAGCTCTAACTTCCTTTTCCCAGGAAAACTGCATACAGTGCGGTCACCACGCAAGCTGGCAGCCAGTGTCTGTGGTGTAGTCTTGCTGCTGGAGGAAAGGAAGCAATAAAATGCTGTGTTAGGGCAGACGTGTTTGAGCAATCCGTGATGCTGAGATAAACAAGACTGTGGGGAAACTGCAGGCAGAAGCTGGAAGGAAAGGCTAATGTTTCCCACTTGTAGATGTCTGGGAATCAGCTTGCTATTCCCTTCTTGTTCCTCATCATAAGGCAAGAAATTTTTATACACCAGCAGTTACTCATAGAACAGAAAAAGGTGAAGAGAAATGAATTGTACCTTTGCTCACCCAAATAAACTATAGCCCATAAAAAGGAACTCAGAATTGGCTGGAGGGGTGTTCAACTGTGGGAGACAAAAGGAGAAAAGCTAAAACCTAATGAAAACCAGGAAGACTCAGCAACTAATCTGTAGGTATATGTGAGTGTGGCAGATAGAAATCCATGTACAAGCAGCTTTCTATGAAAACTCTCTTTTTAAACCTCTGTCTTTTGCTGGCACCAGGATTTTAAAGGGTTAATGCATGTCATCTTGCATAGAGTAGTGTAAGACAGAAGTTAGCTCAAGGCCATGAGCTTGGCACTTAGGACTGGTTTCAGCAGCTGCTTTACCATTGATTTTCTCTTCAGCAAATTACTTGTAGCTAGCATGACAGGATGGTTAGATACTCAGTTTTAACTGTACCTATGTTTAAGTTTCTGCCACCTTTGTAGAGACATGTCCTTGAGCTACATCCCCAGTTTTCTATGCAGCTGCTAACTTGATTGTGGTGTACTGGTCCATGAAGCAGTTGCAAATTAAAACAGAAAAACAAAATACACAAACAGTCAATCAAATCCACTTATCAAGTACTTGTCAGTGCCTCTTAGCATTGCTAAATGACCAATGGTAACAGGATATTTATATTAAAACTGTTTAAATAAAATGTTTGCGATTATAAGAATAAACTTGTTTTCTTAGACAGTCTTCTTTATTTCATTTACTTAAATCCTCTCTGCTTTTCTTGTTGTCCTACCTAGCTTATCAAGTAAGTTATTCTAGATATCTTTTTCAAACTGATAGAATGCATATTTTCTTCTAATAAAAAAAGGCTGAGGAATGCTGCTATGTACAGTGTACGGAGAGGAAAGAGTTCAAGAAGCAAAAGTCAGTGGCTTCAGTGGGAAGGCACCTAACCCAGTATGTTCTGTGTGGTTACTGGTGTAAGTGGATTAATCTGGTCTGTGGAAGATGTTTCTCATTCTCCTTGGATGCCTTGAGCATTCCTGTGGTTCATAACCATGCAATCTCTCTGGTGGTAATTCCTCAGATCTGTTCAGTCCATTTTTCACTTTAAACTCAGAAAGGAAGCAACGGTAATTTCACATCCCAATGGCTAGAGCCCTCCAATGAAATACAGGATATGTCAGTGCGGATGCTGTCTTGGCATGATTTCCTAAGGGAGTTGGAAGATAAGTAAAAGTGCCTATAACCAGTGGGTCAGGGGAGGCTTCTTGGAAAGTATTCTTGTAGCTTCTCCCACAGCAATCATTCTGCTTTGTATGAAATTGATAAATAATTGCTGCAGCAGGAACTTAACTCATGTCACCTAGATATGTGCATATTATTTATAGAGTGGTTCTCACTCTTTGACTGCCTAAAGGCTGTTTGGATATGGCAGGTGGAGCACAGCAATTACACGGGAAATTTCTGATACAGACAATCTAAAAATATTAATCAGAAAAAGATTAAAGTAATGAAAGACATAGAGCTTGTGGAAGGATATATGTGTGTGTGTGTGTGTGTGTGTGTGTTAACTGAGGGTATCATATGATCACAGAATCATAGAGTGGTTTGAGTTGCAATGGGCCGTAAGGATCATCTACTTCCAGCCCCTCTGCCTTGGACAGGGACATCTTTCACTAAGCCAGGTTGCTCAGAACCTCATCCAGCCATGGTCCAGGAAGTTTTGAAGTAATTGTAAAGACCATTTTGGTACGTAAAATTCAGTAGCAGGTTATCACCCTTATTCCCAAGGAAATTAGAAATATTAAGTCCTTGTTTACAAAATCAAGACCCAAAAGCACCATTCAGTTCAAAGAATCTTGGAGGAATTACAGGTAAGCAATGAGTTAAAGTGATCCTAGATGTGTTGATAATATGACTGAAATTGCATAGAATTAAATGAAACTTATACAGACATTTAAAATACAGACAGGATAAAATGGAGCCTTGATTTTGGACAGAAATTACTTGGAGTTGATGGATGCATGGTATAATTATAATGCTGACTAAAATAAAATGTAAATGACTGTATCTTTTCTTCTTTTTATAGTTCTAAAACAGATCCTGTTACTGGAGCTGTGAAAAATACCAAATACCATCAGCTTTAGTAAGCACTGCAAAAGTAACTTTGCTTGGTCTCATAAGCTTGCAGTATAAGTGTGTGTGTGCACACATGCATGGATGTGTGTAAATGTGCATGCACATGTGTACTTCTTTTTTTTTTTTTTTTTTCCAAAAGGTTTTTCTTACCATGGAGTTGTTTGGGGAGAAGGATGAACAGGAAGATGATTTATAATAAGACTTTTCTTCTTCACTTGCATGCAACTTCTCTAGTTTTACTGCGCATTTCTGAAATACTGAAATCTTTGGCACATCTCAGCTCAATTTATTTTTCCTAGGAAAGCACTCAACTGTAGTGTAGGCACAAAGCAAGCACGCAGAGATCTGGGCATTTCTGTAATGGCATTTCCTTATGTATCATTTGCAGTGACTTGCTGGGTTTGGTTACTTACCTGGACTGGGTCATGATCATTGTTACGATATGCTCCTGCATTTCTATGATGTTCGAATCCCCTTTTAGAAGAGTTATGCATGCTCCAACACTCCAGGTACTACCACTGAATCATTTTACAATTATGGAACCACAGTCACCTTGCTTTTCTCCACTCCCAGTTCCTAAATTATGGTTGTTCTCTGCTTTTGTTTTCAGATTGCTGAATATGTTTTTGTAATATTCATGAGCATTGAGCTTAATTTGAAGATTATGGCAGATGGCTTGTTCTTTACACCAACAGCTGTCATTAGGGACTTTGGAGGAGTTATGGACATATTTATATATCTTGTAAGTTTTTATATTTAAGGAAGGTTTTTGTGGCATTCCTAACTCTGATATGTTTGGTTATATAAATGTTTAGTAGTATGAAGAAGTTTGTCTCTGTAGCCTGATACAAATAGTATTGATAACTGGTTGTGATAAACACCTGGCAATTTAGTGTGGGGTCATTGTATGGCCCCTTTTAATTCTTTATTTGTTGATATGTTTTAAGTATCAGATCTGATTTTCCTTTAGAGTAAACTTGAGAACTCTGAGCTCATTTCAGCATTTTTATGCAGGAGAATCTTAATTTTACCTGTTTCATAAATATTAATTGCTTCTTCCCCTCTCAACAGTATTCCTGCTTTATTGAAGGTGTTTCAAAACCATTTACCATTTGACAGAGGGCACATTTTTGTTGCTGGTGTTGCTATAGGAGAAAGCAAAGAAGCCTATATTCCATATCTATCAGTAGTGGTTCTCAGGAAAAAAAGTTTCTCAACAGTTCTCAACAGTTTCTGGGAAATCTCTTGCATTCCATTAAAATACAAGAGGAGGGTGTCCATTTCCTCTTCACATATGACAGTAAACACCATAGAATGTGTTAATACCAGTGCTCAGTATAATACAGAATGAAATATTTTCTAACTTAAGAAATTACTGAGAAAAATGGCTTTGATGGATTTAGATTAAATCTTTCAGAGATTAATCCGCCAGGCAGATGTTCTGCATAAAATTTGTCATGATCAATTTGTATCAAAGATTCTATTGTTAGCAGAATTAAAAATATGCATACTTGTACAAAACTCCTACTGTAGTATGCATAATTCCTGTGTGCTTTAATTTCTTGAAATGTCTCTGAATCCCTCTGCTTGTCTGAAGGAAAAATTTTGGTGGTATAGTTTGGATATTCCAAATATGACTGCAGTGATTTTAAAAGACTGTGGAAGTCAGAAGGACTGTTAAATCTGTTTGTTTTGGTGGGGTGGCTGCCTTTTATCACTTTCTTTTTAGAAAATTATATCAAGTCTTAAATAATTGTTGATATCGTCTTGATCCTCCAGGTTTTGTGCACCGACTTCTTTGAAATACTCTCACCTCTGCCTCTGTCCCCCTATGATAACACTGGCTTTAAAAAAATAGGCACTTAAGAGATGTTAAATCAATACCCATATGTCAGAGATTGTTCAGGTTACGCGACACAGCTATGCTGTTTGAAAACACTTCCGAAAACATAACATTCTTGTAATGAAACCACATGGTGACAAAATAACTTATGCCTGTAACAAAGTGGTAGGAAAAACTGTCAGGGAAACTGTTAACAGACTTTCCAGGTGAGGATTTCTCAGTTCCAGGGTAGAATCTCTGAAATGAGAAGGAGGAAGAGAAATAATACTGCCTGCTCCCAGAATATAGTTTGTGTCCCTGTTTTGAGTCACCCAAACTGATTTCTCCTTGTGGAACTATTCCATCTAATTAAGCATATAAAATGGATTTTGAGTCAAAGGGCAAGCCAAAGACTAGCTGACGCCCAGTAGTTAGGACAATAAGCCAGGACATAAGAGATCAAAGCCCTTTTTTTAAATTAGATGCTCTTTTGCCTTATTCTTTAATTTTAAGGTAGAGACCTTCATTGACCTTCTGTGCTGTGTCTATGCCAAATAAGACATTGTAAGCCTGATCCTTCTTTGCCTCTTCCTGTCCTGTCACCTCCAGGTGAGTTTGATATTCCTGTGCTGGATGCCTCAGAACGTCCCTGCCAAATCTGGAGCTCAGCTCTTAATGGTGCTCCGCTGCCTCCGACCTCTGCGTATTTTCAAACTGGTCCCTCAGATGAGGAAAGTGGTGCGAGAGCTGTTCAGTGGCTTCAAGGAAATTTTTTTGGTATGTGCCAATTATTTTTTTTCTTGTGAAAATATATAAAGATAACATTTTGATATAAAATTCATGTTTTCTATTATTTTCACCATTGTTGTCTGTTTACTTTTCATTGTGGTATCACTACAGATGACCACACAACAGGCTAAAAATTAGAATATAAGTAACTCATTCTGAGTAAAGCTCTTGTAATAATTATTTTAGAAACTATATTATTTGTTTAGCATACTTTTAGTCATAATTACATAGGAAGACTCCTGAAAAAAAATCTGCCCCTTTTTCACAGTTCTGGTTGGTCAAGGAATATGAGAAGTAGTGTATGGAGACTCTGCAAGAACAAAAGTAAAACCCTGTTTCCGAGCTGCAGGTCTCTACCTTCAAGATTCTTGAGAGGAAGCCAAAAACAATACAGCTGTTCATCACAGATCTGTATCTCATTCTTATGTCATTGTTGTTATTATTATGATCATGGCCATACTTATAGTAATAAGAACAACAATGGAGTCTGTGATTGCTTGATCAGACACAATCTATTGTCTTGGGACCTTATGTGGTATTGGTCAGCCTAAGCAACAGCCATCTTATCCCTTAACAGAAAGCTTTATTAGGTCAGGTTTTTATAAAACACTAAGCTACAAAATACTTGCAGACAGTAATAGAGCAAAGGTCAAAAAGTATAAAGCTAGTTGGTATTTCATAAATACTGTATTCTATTAAAGATAAATACATCTAAATTTTCTCATTCTTATCTTTATTGGAGCTATCCTGGAATCAAATATCTTACAATGGCTTAATCAGATTAATTATGCTGAATCAGCAAAACAGAAGCAACATATATGCAAGTACTCAAACAGTTCCTTTAAAGTGAGTGGCAGTTCTTATGCATACAGAATTTAGCAAGGTGGTACACTGAGCACAAGAAAGCTTTTATCCTTTCTGCATGTTAAAAATAAGACTAATATAACACAGCACCTGGTTACTGGACCAGACCTAAAGAAATGTGTCTGTCACCAAAGCCATATCTCCAGATTTATACCACAAAACAATCCTCCCTGCAGTTCACCAAGGGAGCTGACCCCCCTTTTTTAAGTCTGGAGAAGAAGAATTTAACAAATCCCACTTCATCTTTACAGGTTTCTATTCTTTTGCTGACATTAATGCTTGTGTTTGCAAGCTTTGGAGTGCAGCTGTTTGCTGGAAAGCTGGCTAAATGCAATGACCCTCACATCATCTCTAGGGTAAGAACTGCTTTTCTGCTTCAAAATAATGGTATGTTGTGCCATTTTTGCCTGCTGGGGAAAGCAAGAGGGGCAATCAGAGATATCATATGAGAAACAGAGGTCTTGGGCTCTTTCTTGTTCAGAAGCAGGATAATGGAGGGAAAGGTGATTAAGAGGTCAGCAAATGAGGGTAAGGATGTGTTTCCATATAAAAAGTAAAGCAGGTCCAAATATTGGGGACTGTCTTAAAAAGAGTTGTCAAATGAATGTGATGTTACCTGCAAAGGTCTTGATGGCACATGGAATTAATCATGGAAAATGATTAATTTTGCATTCCTAGGTCCACAACTGAAAAACAGGTTAGATGCTAGAGGTCCAAATCAATGGCAATGCCAAGTGGGTTACATGGAGAAAGTTATCTGTGTTTCTTACTCCATTTGGGGAAATATCATCATGATCTAAAGAGAGCAGTAGTTACCTCTCAGGAAAGAGGTAAAAGGCTATGTAGTCTTGCAAACTGAAAAGCACTGTCAGTCCTGAAGGAAAAGGGTATATGGAACACTTGCTAAGAGGCATTTTTCATTTGGGTCAAGGTCCATGACTATTAATCACAGACTTAAAAATAACCCTTCGTTTTTGTGTATATTGCTTTCCCATCAGGGCAAATGTGCTGTTTATGCTGGCATGCTGGCATCTCTCACAGGCTTCTGTTTAATCTCAGGCTGTGATTTATTTCACTATAGGAGGATTGTCATGGCATCTTCAGAATAAATGTAAGTGTTTCCAAAAATCTCAATTTAAAGTTAAGGCCTGGAGAGAAAAAGCCTGGATTTTGGGTGCCACGAGTCTGGTGAGTTGCTACACTTTGGCCTATGCTTCTTCAAAAATGCAACTGTTGATGTAGAAAAAATGGCTCAAGTGTGATGACAATAAATCACTGATGGAGGGGTTTTATTGTAATTCAAATGATACTAAGAGTAAAAATTCTGGCATATTTAGTAAAAAGCCAGATATATGACATTTTCCAGACTTGACCTCCATTTCATAAACCAGAAAGGAAGGAAATAACCTCTAGGTACTGAACCTATGTAGGAATTAGATTTGATTTGGTTATTATTACAGTGGGAGTTATTTTCTTGAAAAGTATCATCACTTAGTTATTCTTTAGTACTATTATGAAGGCAACCTGAGAGCCATAAAGCAACAAAAGAACCTAAAAATAAATAGGAAAAGATGGGAAGGAAAAGAAATGGAAATCAACCTGCCTACAGCTACCCATAAAAACAACTTAATATATCATGTCTAAAAACAGCCTTTCTGTTCTATGGCCATCAACCATGCCAGCCAGCAGTTTCTTTCTTTTTCCAGTGCAGGGAGTCCTTGTGGTCTCTCTGGTGCAGAAGTGCAGTAAAGCTCATTTAAAAGCTAATGGATGTTTTTTAATTTGTATTCTAATACATTTAATATTTCCTGAACAGGTAAAACTCACTCTTTTTAGTTGTTTACCGTTTTCATTTTGTTGGCATTTTGCAAAATCAGCTTAAGAGCCACAATTATTTCGATTGGCCATGTGGGTGGATAAAGAATGTACCAGCAGTGGTAGATGCAGAGCCACCCTAGCCTAAAGAAATAGTGTACTGTGATTTGAACAGTCAGTAAAACTCTGACATCTGCAGAAGTCTTGGTTTCTGTATGCTTCAGAGAAATTCTTCCTTGAGTAAGCAAATCCAATCCTGTTCTGCTTGGTCAAGAAATAAGCAAAAAACTGTCTTAATCAGCAAAACTGTAAACTTTGGGGAATGTTTTGTTATTGCAGAAAAATGTTTTACCACTTGTTGGCTGTCAGGCCAGATTTTCAAGAGCCAGATGTCAGTATAAGGACTGCATTAAAAAGAAGTATCTACATCTGAGAGCTCTCTTTTCACTGAATGATTGGATTCAAGAAGCACCAAACACTGAGTAACTCTTCTGGAACACAACTATTTACCTTATAAACTATTGAAAAGTCATATGGCTCCTTGGATTATCTGGCTTGGATTGTAGAGACGGAGCAACATGCTAACCTAGCCCAAAGAGAGTACTTTTAATGTTCAGCTGTAAACATTCTCTTGAATCTCAACTGATAAAAAAGATCAGAGCACATGGCATAGGAAAGCCATGAAGGTCTGATGTCCTCTCATATACTTTTTTAAGTTTTGCTTCATGCTATCAGTTCCTCATGATAATGAAATAGGGAACAGCATTTTCTAAACAATCTCACTGACCACGGAGTCCAAATCTTTTTTGTGGGTTAGAGAATTATTTCCTGCAGGTAAATTTATTTTAGAATCTGCTATCAGATCATTTTTTTCCATGAATGATGTTTTTTCTTATGCCATTGGCAAAAGCTTTAAAATGCAGCAACATAGAGTCATAGAATGTTTTGGGTTGGAAGGAATCTTACCATGAGCAGGGGCACCTCACACTGCACCACATTGCTCAAAGCCCCATCCAGCCTGGCCTTGAACATGTAATAAGTTTTATTGCTGTGAGTCAGATTCTGAGTAAGAAAATAAAACATATATAGAGATTTAAAAAATTATGTTTACATATTTATTGCTGTTGTTATTGTTTTCTTATTCCTGATGTGGAGCTTTGATACGTTTCAGAGGCTTTCATCCCAACTTTACAAAGTATTTAAATGTTAGACTATGAAGAATCAAGGTAACAAATAGAACAGCTTTACTGCTGGTTACACCTATTTGTGTACTGCATTTCAGGGCAAATCCTCGGAATTTTAATTTTGATAATGTGGGCAATGCAATGCTGGCACTATTTGAAGTTCTGTCATTAAAAGGCTGGGTGGAAGTCAGAGATGTTATTATTCATCGTGTTGGGCCGGTAAGGAAACACATCAGACTCTTTGAATTCTGCAACAAATAACTACGGGGTCTTCTTTTTTTTAACTATTAATCTTATTTCTTTCTATTCAGATCCATGGAATCTACATCCATGTTTTTGTATTCCTTGGCTGCATGATTGGACTGACCCTTTTTGTTGGAGTTGTCATCGCTAATTTTAATGAAAACAAGGTATTAAGTGAGGTAGTTTGTTCTGAGTGAGAGGGTTTATTGAGTGTAGAACTGGCTCTGAGAAACCTGAAACTGTATTACAATGTCTACGTTACTGGTAAGCTGCCTTTAGTACTGGCTTACCAATCTTACATTTTGCAAGACTGCAAATATGGTATAGCTTCAGATACACCTGATCCATACTTGCTACAAGATCAAAGCCTGTGGTGACAGCAATCCATCACACACTCTATCAAAGCTGTAGGAGTTTATTTCTAGTGCAGCTGTGCTGCTAGATGGAGATTGGACATAAAGCACTATGTATTTACAGATGCTGCTTAGTTTGATGTAGGTGTACATGTGGTGACAAAAAAAAAGATGTGTTATCCTTGCCTGTGTTGCAATGAAGCAGTCTCTTAAGAACCCTGCCATTGCAGTATTTCAGATCCAAGGTAAAGCTGTGTGGCTTTTTCTTTCAAACTGCAGAGTACATTGTAAAAATAATTGTCCATCACTCAACTAAAAAGGTAGCTAGTGTTCTAGGCAAGTTCACATGGGCTTTTTGGATTACCCAGAAAAGTAGAAAAACCTGCCCTCAAGGGAATTGTTTCAGAGCAGCTCTCATGTCTACATTTGTTAAAAGGTAGAATCCTCTGGATGGGACTGCTGTACTCACGCTTCACAACCTTTAATCTGAGGGGTTTTTCTCAACCTCTTGTGGTGCCTCTGAGGCACCACAAAATTAATAATTTTTGTCCTCTTTCAGTTTAAAGTCACAAAAATAATGAGATATGATATTTTTACCACTCGTGGCTCTGAAGGGAAAGGATGATTACATGCTATGAGGCATGGAGATATGTGATAGCCCGGTGTGCTTGTTCTGGAGCTGGGTCCTGGCTCTGGCCCTGGCCTGAGCCCAGTAGCAAACACAACCATTGAGTTTGTCCATCAGGGAAACCACTTGACTCCTTCCGGAAGGGAGCCGAGCAGCACGTTACTGTGGGCAAGCAAGGCATCATGAAGTGGGGTCAAGCATGTTGTGAGCCAAATAAATAGCCTAAAATCTCTACAGTTTTGAAGGTATTTTTATGTTTGCATAACATCAGTGTAATTTTGATAAGATGAAGTGCAGTCATTCCTGTTAAAATATATCTGCTCTAGAGAACAAGGAGCAATGTATGAATAATTTCTTTTCTTATTCACTTAATTTGGACAGTGAATTAACAAAACTGAAATTTCTGCAGTATGAGAACTCCACTGGATTTTTATAGATGCTTTTGTCACTTTTTGTTCATCTGTGCAATATTACTTTTCCTTCAAATTTTTCCATACACACACACACAAGAAGCTTTATGCTTTTTGTCCTTGCTCACCAGTAACAGTTCCCTGTAAATTACACTGAACAATATATTTCTATAGAATTCACATGATATTTAAAGTATAAATCTTTTATGTCTTCTGGTTCAGTTTCTTCAGTTGTTTCTTAGTAACCAGCAGTGGCATGTAATGTTTGTTTTTCTTTATTTTTCCTTGACTACTTGTTACTTTTGATGTATTTACTATAGTGAAAATAAAATGTTTTCAGATTTGAGTTGAAAATATTAATGTTAATTAAATGGGCAAGAGTTTCAGCCCAATTAATATTTAAGTAGAGTGAAAAAATGTCCAGAAACTAAAAAATATGTAGAGAGACGGCTGGCAACTAGCCCAGAAAGTAGAGAGCAAAACAATCTACAATGTGAGGTTCAGTCATAATTTCTTAAATCTAGTTACTTAACCAATGTATTAGTGTTTCAAGTAGATATTTTCTTTAGAAAATTCATGGCCGACATACAGGTAGAACAATTACAGGAGTTGTTGATGAGGGTCAGAGTTAGGCAATTACTGAACAAATTATTTTACATGAGAACAATTTTCTAAAAAGAAACATTTGTAATCATTTCAGATGTTCCCTAGTTTTTCGTATGAGTTGTTGGTACTGCAAGTGTGGAAACGTTGGACTGGGAAGTACCACAGCAAGTTCTGTGCTCTGTCCTTGGTTGTCCCAGTGACATGGCAATAGCCCAAATTATTCCAACCCCCAACCCCATTTCAGTCCCCAGCTATCACTTGTCACAGCTCCTGAGTGCCAGCAGTTCAAGCAGCAGTGAAGATGTGAACAACTCAGGTATTAGCTGGCACTTTGAGCTGAAGCCCAAATGCAAGTCCAGCTCCTCCAGCCCTAGCCCTGCTCACAGTGCTCTGCTCTGCAGTTCCCTTTTGATGATCCTGCTTGTGGAATTGAGAGTTTCTGAGCAACAAAGCAATTTGGCACCACTAGATTTTACAAAAGTCCACTTTTTTGCCACCTTTGGTCTTGTTTGCAGTGAAGACTCTCCAAGAATATAAAGCAGACACGCTCCTTGGGGTGAATGTGTTGCCTTTTATCTAAGTGTTTCTGAATGGTGCCATTTGGGCCTGGCAGGAGTAGTCAGCATCTTTACATCTTCACTTTGTCCACATTGTGTTGGAAGGCACCTCTTCCCAGGGTACCATCTAGGGACACAGCTCCATAAAGAGATCATGTTCACTAAGAGGGAGAAATCCTGACCTTATCAGTTGCACAGCCAGCCACAGTTCCAGCATCTACACAAGCCAATGCCCAGGTAAGGGCGAAGAACATGCTCGCCCTCACCCAACTCAGTGTGGCTCCTTTCTGACAGGGACAGGAGCCAAGTGTCTGGGAGACAGAATTTTGACATTTACCTTAAAAGGTCTCCTTAGTTTTTGTAACTCTAGAATCCTTCTGTGAGATTTTACAGTTCTCTAAACTGATAAGGAACTCATTTTGAAGGTCATTTTAGATAACATTCAATTCTCTTTGAAGTTTGCTCTGTTATGTGAACATTTATACACATTACCAGCTGCAACCATCCACCCTAAAGTTGTGTCTTCACCTCTCTTTGTGCTTCCTCTGTGGAGAGCTCTTGTAGGTTCATAGCATTCTATTATTTTATTTCAATTACACCCCAAGCAGAAGAGCTGTGGAGACCAGCAGTGGTCTCCTGGAGGGCTCCTTCCCTGAAGAAACTAGTGGCACTAGTAAGTCACGGACTTTCTGCTGCAAAGTCCAGGCAAAATCCACCACTTTGCTTCCTGGCAAATGACATTCAGTCAAATGGAAGACCTCCTGCAGTGTTTCATTGCCCACAATGGGCTGCTGCCACAAAGAACAGCAACTATGCCTGCTGAGTTGAGTCCCAGAAACTCACAGCTAATGCATCCAGAAATCCTCTTGGGTAACAGCTGATACTTCAGACTCCTTTCCCCAAGCAGTGTGTTATTTAAGTGTATGTAACTATATTTCAGGCACCAAAGAGAATGTTGTTTTCATGTTGCAGTGCTGTTAAATGACAAAAGCTTTATATGCTTCTCTTTGTTTATTAAGGGGACAGCTTTACTGACTGTAGATCAGAGACGATGGGAAGATCTGAAAAGCAGACTGAAGATAGCACAACCTCTTCATCTCCCACCTCGTCCGGGTATCAAAGATATTTTGATTTTATTCATGTTGAGCCCTAGTGTTCATAATTCCCCAGGAGTCTGCAATTCAAATTAAAACTGTAATCGTGAGGCCACTAGGAGGTTGTGCATAAGTTAATGTGGAAACAGGCTCCAACTACAGATCTCTCCATAAGGCTATTAAAATCAACCCTAAAAAGGTTGTGCTTCGATGGTTTTAGGATAAGCCTTAATGAAAAATTTATTTTCTAAATGAAAAATATTTGCAGTTGTCTGTAATGATATGAATGGAATGTATTAACCTGACAGCAGTTGAATGATGCACTTGCCCTAAAAGTACCAAAGCTTTCATGCAACACTGGTGTTCAGTATTTGAAATTATATGTTCAGAAGCCCTATTTGATATGGAAAATTGTGGCAGAAAATTAGAAATGTATTTTGAAAATGGGAAAGGATTATTTTGCCTCTAATGAACATGGAAAATATGTCAAGAAATAGGGGGGGATGTTATGTGTTTTTTAACTCTCCTCCTAAAACTCTTTCTTTTTCAGATAACGATGGCTTTAGAGCAAAGATGTATGATATAACTCAGCATCCATTTTTTAAGAGAACTATTGCTGTACTTGTTCTGGCCCAGTCTGTGTTGTTATCAGTTAAGGTAATTGTGTTTCTTTTAAGCACTTCATTACAGTAGTACAGCATGTGTTTGCACATTTCCTAACACAAATTAATGATCAATTGAGCCATTAGTGTGATGAATGGAAGGAAATGGGATTTCTAGATACAGCAGTCTCAGCTGGCATAGATCACTGTAGATTAATTGTAACTTGTGGAGCTCAGTCAATTTCTGCCTTTTTGTAGTCTGGTCCACTATTTATAATTTCTAGTTAAGGTGTAAGTCTGAGAGAGAAGAGTACACCAAAATGACACTCCTTTCTGAGTATATTTTAAAGTGAAATTCATTCATTTACAAAACCCTTAAGAAAAGTTAAGGCAATGAAGAGGCATTTATTCTGTTTAACAGCTCTTCTTCTATTAATGGATTATGCTTACTTTTCAGTGGGATGCTGCAGATCCAGTGACTGTGCCTTTAGCAACAATGTCTGTTGTTTTCACCTTCATTTTTGTCCTTGAGGTAAAGTAATATATTTTTTTTACTTTTTTGAGATTAAGACTTGTATGTATATATTTCATTTTGTTTTTAGGGATGTTTCTCATTCTTCACTAGGGTGTTTATTTCTGAATGCGTACATTCAAGGTTCTCCATTTCACTTGTCTTTAAAAATGTAGTGTAAGAAGAAACTTACAATGTGTTATAGTCATACTTCTCTACACCTTGAGCTTTGTGTCTTTTTGAATATCTTCAAGGCTGAGTATTTAACAGTGTGCTTTGGTGACCCCAATGAACTCTTTTCTTGTAGAACATCTCATATTACATCCCCTCCATACAACAAAAGGTCTGTGTTGCCTCACAGAAGTTCTGCTTCATCCGTTCATGTTTCGCCTCGTGTGTTAATCCCCACTATTCTGTACCTGTAACAAAATCAAACCTCTCTCAGCTTTGTTTTGGTTTAAATATCATACTTCATTTTAATATCTTTTTTATAAGCTACTCTCCAGCTCCAGTATTGTCCCGTATTTTATAAGCTACTCTCTAGTATTGTCCATCTTTAGCTGCACCAGTCTGGCTCCAGTGTGGTAGCAGTTTTCTATCTATGAGAATATTGTTCTTAAAAACTCTGCAATGTGTATTTAGCCTATTTTCATAAGACTGGAATCTAATGGTTCAAACACATTTTGGAAAACATATAATTTTTTAATGTATAAGGATATCCATTTAAGGTTAAAGAAGATGCTTACTCTGTGGTTAGGATAGTACATAATTCTTTATAAGTTTTTGGTTGACTACTTTTCTTGTCAGTCCCCTCTGAATAGCTGATACTGACCACTATCAGAAACAGGATAGAAGACTATGTTTCCCACTGCTCTAATCCAATCTGACAGTTCCTATGTTCCATTGATAGGTTTTGCCAGTAGTGATGAATAAAAAATGAAGTGAATACCTTGTAGCAGCTGTAGCTAGAGTATGTCCATGTTGTTGCTTCTTTTTTCCCTACCCAGGAGAAATCAATATCTCTAGAGAGACTGAGCAAACACAGAAAAGTTTTATTTCTGTCATACACAGGCAGGTTTTAATTTACCTAGTAACTATGTCTTTGGAAATACTTTTTTCTCTTATACTACCAGGGGAAACAAATACACTTCTAAAATTTCAAAGGAACTTTGTCAGAGCCAGGAAAAATTTGTTGACTGTCTCAACAGGCAAGCTATCACACTGTGAGTGCACACAATTTATGGAGAGAGGAAGCAGCTTCCTGCTCAAGATCTTCCTTAATGCAGCATAGTCTGGTCACAGAGTCTGCTTTCTGCATAGCTGATAGCCCTGTGTCCAATCTAACAACTCCTGATTCAGCTTTAAACCTCTACTGCTCACATCATATATATATGGTATAGAAAATAGGAAGAATTTGAAGATCTCACTTTTGTTACCACACTGATCATGACAGAGTAAAGGGAGATGTGATTTTTTATTTCCATGGTGTGGTATTCAGTTCAAGATTATGGACACCTGAAGCTGGGTGTTTAAATTCTATATGTGAGGTGTGTGTTTAAGCTGTTACTGTGATTGAGGGAGATAAATGGTGAGATTCAGTTACCTCCACTAGCCACTCCAGAAGGCCAGGGACATTTTCAGGTCTTAAGTCACCCCTGCCAGACCCATCCATCCCTCTTCAATTCTCTAGGGCATCTCATGTAACTGAAGGCAAGATACCTTAGTAACTCAAATGGTAATTAGAGATTCAGAGACCATATTGTTTACTTTGTAGTCAGGCTTCAGAAAACATTATGAGGCAAAAAGCTAACTGGAAAATCAGCCTTTTACCTTAAGCTAGTGTCCTCTTATGTTTGGTTTTGTTTTCAGAAATGTTAAATGGCAGGGTTGCAAGGTGGGATAGAAAAAAATAACATAATGAATGCCTGACATTTAAAGCCTTTATACAGTAACTCATAACTGTTCTAAGATTTAATACGACTTGTGTGTGAGAAACTCTTAAGTGTTCCCTCTACATACAGCACTCTACTTTGGCATCCATTACCTGATGTGTCTATTACTGTAACTATTAGTATCTATTCTTGAGCTTCTCATCTGCATTCCTGTTACCTAAATTGTAAATGTCAAGCACTTTGGAAGCTGTCTTTTACCAGGTACACTGTCAAATATACTGCCTTTACTGTTGGCTTTTTTATCTTCCATGCTGCTGAGTACAGATGGTGCTGAGTACAGATGGTGCTGAGTACAGAATATTCCTTAAAGCAAGAAATAATTGCAATTTAGGAAAGCTTTTAATAAATTTGAGCTGTAGGTGCTGCAGAACACAATTATATTCCTGAGTTCAGACATTTTTATGTGATTTTAGCTTACTTTCAGACAGTTAGCTAGATAGGATACTGCTACCTTTTTTAGCTACATGTTATTGACATGACTAGTTTAACTTCAAGCTATTTTAACCCCACATTCACCTCAGCAATCTGTACATTAAGCATTCAGTCTGAGGTGGTTAACTGCACTCCTGTCTTTGATACTTGATGGAGGCAGAGAGACAATTCAGAATGCTGTTCATCCCTTGGTCTTGGTCATCTGTCTACCAGTTTTCTTCCACCTAAGGGAAGCTAATATTATCTAGGTAGTCCACATGGGAATATTTAACTGAGGTAATACCTGCCCCTTATTATTTCAAACTATTTCATAAAATGAACCCAATCAAACATTTTGGAGAATGTAAGAGGATCTCATATTCTCATAGGAATAATAATTTCTTCATTACAAGTGACAAATTCTTTTATCCATAGGTTACAATGAAGATTATTGCCATGTCACCTTCTGGCTTCTGGCAAAGCAGGAGAAATCGGTATGACCTCTTGGTGACATCTCTTGGAGTTATATGGGTCATACTTCACTTTGCCCTACTGGTAAGGTACACAAAATGCAATTCCAGTGATAAAAATTATTTTATCTTGAGGCACCAGCAGGGGGATTGCTGCTATATATATACAGATAAATCTTTGAGAGTTTGCTAAGGCTGAAATATGTCTGAAAGAAATTAAGCTTGATGCTAATGATTGTCTTGTACAATCATGTAGGGCAAAAATTGTCTTACTGAGGCAAGTTAGAGTCTGTAAATGTGGTAGGAAACCAGCCTTTAGGAGGGATGTAAGTGACAAAAGGAAGGAGACTGAAGAGAGTGAGAGCACTTGTTAACAGATGTTTCATGAGCATGAAGGAAGAAAGAGGCAAGGTACAGAATACAAACAGGATCAGAGGACTGAAAGAAGACATAGGTTCAGAACTGCTGAACTATACAAACCCTCCCAAACCCAGCAGTGATTCTGTACCACTGGTTTTGGTTAAGGGGCAGTGTTTAATTCAAGAAGACATCAAGGAGAGAGGGGAGGAAATCAGCTCTCACTTCATTTCACACTATTTTTAAAATTTAACTACACTCCTGGTTTCTTTATTTACAGAGGAAGGAGAAGGGATGTGGTTGATACTTGTCATCAGTCACAAGTTGTCAAAGTCAGAACCCTATAATGTCTGCAGGATTTTCTTTTGTCTGCCCCATGTTCTGTTTGAAGAAAAACCTGTTTCATGTGATTAGTCATTTTGCCCTAACATTCACATTTTCTCCCTGCTGCTAAATAGCTTGGAAGACCTGAGGAGTTTCTGTAATCCAACAGCTTCCTAGACAAGTACGCTGGGCCTGATGGACATGGTTAATAGAGGACTGAAGGGTTTTTGGTGATATGTGGGGAGGTTGGGTTTTTGTTCTTTATATTGTCTAATCAGTTATGATTTCTCTTATTTTATATGGGGACTGGCCTACAGTACTAGAAAATCAGTTATCATGATCTGTTCAAGAGATTCCTGGGGGACCATGCTTTAAGTCTTCTGTGTTTGTGTTCCAGAATGCATACACATACATGATGGGGGCATGTGTAATTGTCTTCAGGTTTTTCTCCATTTGTGGGAAGCATGTAAGTATAAATTAGGAACTACAATTACTGCAGTGCTCATGTATAGATTAAAGGACTAGATGCTGTGCATCTCTCGTGCAAATTCTGTAAGGCTCTGTTTTGTAGGCAAAAAAAAAAAAAAAAAAGAAAATTCAAACAGCTAAACAGCAGTCTGCAACTTTACGTGCTGTATTTAAAATGTCAGGATTTGAAGTAGATTGTATAATAGTGCTATGGTTACTGGAAAAGCTGAGGTTTTTTGGAAAAAAAAGTGCAGCTGCAATACCACAGCTTTTAAAAATGCTCTCTCCAACTCTGAACATACACTGTGCTACTTTCAGCCCTTTCCATTTCAGTGAGGTGTGATGGGCATGCTGTTTTTTCATTTTCACTGCGAGACTATTGTAGTGGTGGTTGAATGCATCATCTTATTATGATAGTGCTCTCTTTAAAAAGTTTCTTTTTCCAGAGTGCAGGTCTTTGTTTTTTGTCTCTACAGTGTATGTCTTGTCACAATAAAGGATTTATACTCAATTTAAAAAGAATTTTGGGCCAAGATGTTCTTCTGGAAACACTGGGATGGTGACAAAGCAAGTCACTTCTCAAGTTTACATTTCTTTTGTGTTTGGATTTCCTCTGGTATAATTGAGAGTAGACTGACAGAATAAGCATAAGCAGAGAACAAACACATTTATTTAACAAGTGGTGACACTGCATTCCCTTGCTGTAGAACTTCTTAGACTATCCAAATATTTTCTATGAAGTCTGACATATTAAAGTAAATGTGATGAAAAAACTGCTGGTACTAGGTTGCCAAGTTTAAGAACAGTAAGTCAAAGAGTTTGTTCAGTAAAGATAAAAAGTTTTCATTAAATCAGACTACACAGAGCCTGTTGAGCTTTGGAAGTCAAATGAAAAATCCTTGTTTCTCCTATGCAGCCAGACCAGATGATTTCCTTCAAAGCTTTCTGATTGATTCTAAAGTTTTTTTCAAGGTTTTAACCAAGTCATTTGTACTTTCATGTTACCAGCTGTATCAGTTTCAATAATTTACCCATCCTGCTGCAATTTGCTGACTAAAGGTCAGCTGGAATTTGGCATGATTATAAAGAAAAATAACAACCTCAGTCCCATTAAAGGGAATTTTTTATCATAACCAAAGTATTTTAAAGTGTCAGGACAATCTAGGGCAATAAATTTATCAAGAGTAAAATGTAAAATATACATGCATGGAAAAGTAATATCTATTATCAAGGCACACAGCCTATGAAGTTTTCAAAATTATACTCTCATTTTATGTTCTTTGGCCAACTTCACCGAGTTATAGACTCACAGAGTGGTTTGGGTTGGAAGGCATCCTAAAGATCATCTCATTCCAGCCCCCCTACCATGGGCAGAGACACCTGCTACTACACCAAGTTACTCAAAACCCCATTCAATCTGTCCTTGAACACTTCCAGGAATGGAGCGTCCACCACTTGTTTGGGCAACTTGTTCTAGTCCTCACCACCCTCACAATGAATTTCTTCCCAATACCAAACCTAAACCTCACCTCTTTCAGCTCTTTCAGCTCTTTCTGCTTAAAGTCACTTACTCTTGTTCTGCCACTTCATGCTCTTGTAAAAAGTCCCTCTCCAGCTCTCTTATCACTCACACTTAGGTACTGGAAGGCTTCTGGAAGGTGTCCTTGGTCTTTCACAATCTCCCATAAGAAATTACTGGTTTAAAGAAGCTGTACTGATCTTAAGGAAATCATCTTCTCTATATGTGAAAGTATTCCTTTAGGCAGGCAGCAGTATCTGTGGTTTCTGTCTAACAGTTAGGATCACTTTTAGATAAGCCCAAAGTATTTTACTGCACCACTGTTCATGCAATGCCAATGCTGATACTTCAGGAGAATACTGATCCTAGGATATTATAGTTAAGGTTATGCTGTACCATCAGTGTAATATTCTAGACTGTATTATCCTATATTACTTTTTGAGAAGCAACATCTTGCCCTTGTAAATGAGGAAGATATGCTGATGTCTGTAACAAGTAAAAAGCACACACAGTTCAAATCACATTCATAATGTACCATTTTACTGAGCTCATCCATTAATGAATGTGTCTAAAGGATTTGTTGTCAAAATGGCAAGTACAAGAACTCATGTTTATGTTTTATCTTTGCTTTCCTGAATGCTGTCATGGATTGCTTTTTCTCTGTCTTTCCAGGTAACACTGAAAATGCTTCTCCTGACTGTGGTTGTCAGCATGTACAAGAGTTTCTTCATCATAGTGGGCATGTTCTTACTGCTTCTTTGTTATGCTTTTGCTGGAGTGGTGTTGTTTGGTACAGTGAAATATGGAGAGAACATTAACAGGTACAGGATGGAGTTCCCACCTCGCAGGGATGTTCTTTAAACAGCCTGAAGAAATCGCATTCTGTTAGAGAAGTTTATCCTGTGATAAAAAACAGACAGAACTGCAGGTCTGGCTGAAGAGCTCTAAACAGAATTTCTGATAGGAGACACTGAGCCATATTTCCAGTCCTTGTGCATTGAACAAATGACACCTGATACCACCCAGAGCAGACTGAGAGCTGTTCTTCGTTATGCCAGCTGAAATATGATGCAAGCAGTACTGTACTTGCCCACAAGATGCTGAAACACAGTGTACCTACTGCATCTTACTGGCATCACCCAGGAACAGGATCCATAGAGCAGGCTGATACAGAAAGGAGGCAGTTCTTTGAATTGGCTGTTAGCTGGAGATTTCCTGGTCATCATCAGGCTTTACAAAAGGAAATGGAGACAGGAAATGGGATCTGGCTTTGAGTTTTCTTTAGTTCTCTGATAAAATGAGCTAAAATAATCAGACCTCTTCTGAGCTAGAGTTCAGTTATTGTATCTTAAATCATTAAATAAATAATTCAATGGGCTCATTCAAATACTGTAATTATTTTTAGTTTAAAATAGAAGAACAGTAGAAAATGGAAACATTTTTTTCTTGCCAACATTTTCATTCTGGGAAGTGAAATGATCTCTCACTCTCAATCTTTCTCTCTCTCTTTCTTTAAAACAGACATGCAAATTTTTCATCAGCTGGCAAGGCTATTACTGTACTCTTCAGAATAGTTACTGGAGAAGACTGGAACAAAATCATGCATGACTGCATGGTAATTACAATACTGCCAGAGATAAGTAGACAAGAAATGAGAGATACTCTTCCATCTCAAACTGTTTTCAGTATCTTAACTTGTACAAGGAATGCTGGGCTTGCCTTTATCTCTTCAAGAAAATAATGTTCACTAAACTTCAGAACGTGATGCACAAATTGCAGTTCCAGTCTCATACTCACAGTATAGTATTTCATAGAGCTAGGCCATTAGATGATTTAAAACCAAAAATAAACAGATGGTTTCAAAATCAGAAATGCAGTAAGTCACTTTTTCACTATCTCTGCTGTGACTGGGGCAAGGTGTCTTTTCAGATTTACCTTGTCTTTGATTCCTGCACTTTGGTTTATTCCATGTGAATGATAGTATTGATGACCTCAAAATTCCTCCTTGAATCATGATATTTTGCCCAAGTAAATGCTTGTCTGTGCTTTCCATTGCAAGGAAGATCATTTGCCTCTCCTTTTTAAAATTAATGAGCAGGGAAGAAACATTTTGAAAATCACTGAGCTTCAAAGCTCCAGCTTGTTCCTGTATAATGGCATAATGCACAATGTGCCCTCTGTGTGGTGGTAAGATCTATGCCTCAGTCTTTTTTGTCATAACTCTTTCTTTCCTGATTTCTGTCTTCTAATAGAAGAGAAACAACCTGCCCACAATAATGGCCACATGATTATTCCCTAACTGGGAAGCCTTAAAGAAATAATAGTATTAAACAGATTATTATTATTATTATTATTATTATTATTATTATTATTATTATTATTATTACCATCATCATCATTATCATCATCATCATTATCATTACTACTGTACTTTGTTTTCTTTTGTTTTGAAGGTTCAGCCTCCATTTTGTACACCAGATAACAGCACCTACTGGAAAACAGACTGTGGAAATTATGCTGGTGCTCTTATGTATTTCTGTTCTTTCTATGTCATCATTGCATACATTATGCTAAATTTGCTTGTTGGTAAGTGAAAATAGACATTAATAACAACAAAGTGCATCTTGGCATGTAGTATGTTAGATGTGAGTCTGCTGTGCCGTTCAGGTATGAGGCTACTGTGTACCTTCAATGTTACCTTGCATGCACATAATGATTTTGGCACAGGAATGCTAAATCTCAGGAAGTTTGGGAAGGAAAGCTCTTGGAACAAAGAGATATTTTCTATTTGTAGAGTTGCTCTACAGAACATTGTTTTCTAAGCTTTTATTTCTTCAGTTAACTTTTGTTCAAACATCATTGGAATTCACTTAATTGATCTTAGATGTTGTATTAGGCATCTCACCAGCATTTAAGATACAGGTTTAAGATCCAGCTTTTAAAAAGCATGCTGAATACTGGTGTGTCAAGACAGTACATTATGCATTCAAAATCCTTGTCTTAGCATACAGGCATTTGTTAATGAGGAGTTTGCACAACAGAATTAGATGTTACAATGTAACTACAGGCTTTCTTTAGGGTGTATTTTCTTCTTGTGGTTTTCAGCTATCATTGTTGAGAATTTCTCATTGTTTTACTCAACTGAAGAAGATCAGCTTTTAAGTTATAATGACCTAAGGCATTTTCAAATAATATGGAACATGGTTGATGACAAAAGAGAGGTAAGAAATAATAATTTCTTGATAATAGGAAGAGTTACAGTAAATTTCCAGTTTTTCTTGAAAAGGAATATGAGGGGGGAAAGTGTGACAAAATTCTCTGAGCAGTTACTGTTCAAATTTGAGATGTGAGCATGATCTAATGTTTTTGATGGACCTTCAGATATTAACCTGTATTCTGTGAAGTGCTTATAATAACAGTTTTACAAACAAACACTCCTATTTATAGGATCAATATAATAGCATCTTTCCTCCCAGCTCCCTGAGAGTTCCCTTGGTAATCTACAGATTCATATCCATTTTTGGGTCTGATCTTCAGAAGATCTTTGCTGAGATTTCAGCACTGCAAAATTCTTATGGTGAGGCAATGCAAGTCTGGGCTGGGTGAGATAAAGTGGACTGAAAACTGTCTGCATAGGCAGGGTGGGGGTCAGCAGGACAGGTTCTAGTTGGAGGCCAGGAACTCCTTGTGTGCCCCAGGGGTCAGTACTGTCTCCAGTCCTGTTCAATATCCTCATTAATGACACGGACAGAGTGGCAGAGAGCACCCCCAGCACATTCACTGATGACACCAAGATGGGCAGAGTGGCTGATATGCCACAGAGTCGTGCTGCCATCCAGAGGGACCCTCACAGGCTGGAGAAATGGGCTCAGAAGCCTCATGAAGTTCAGCAAGGAAAACTGCAAAGTCTTGCATGTGGAGAAGAATAAACCAAGGCACAGTACATGCTGAGGCCACCCAGCTGGAGAGTAGCTTGGCAGTAAAAGACCTGGGGGCCCCAGTGGACACCAAGCTGAACACGAACCACCATTGCCCTTGTAGAAAAGAGGGCCAATGGTATCCTGGGCAGCATCAGACAAAGTATTGCCTGCAGGCCAAGGCAGAGAAGCTCCTTTTGCTCTGCTCAGCACTGATGAGGCCACAGCTGGAATCCTGGTTTGGTTCTGGGTTCTTCTGTACACAGAGACACAGACATACTGGCCGGAGTCCAGCAAAAGGACACAAAGGTGATTGGAGCAGTCTCATGAGAGGAAAGGCAGAGAAAACTGGCACCGTTCAGCCTGGAGAAGGCTCAGGGGATCCCATCAATGTGTGTAAATACCTGCAGGGAGGGTGCAAAGAAGACAGAGCCAGACTCAGCTCAGGGCTACCCAGTGACAGGGCTGGAGGCAGCAGGCACAACCTGAAACACAAAAGCTACTTCTCAACATCAGGGAACTGTTTGTCACTGTGATGATGACTGACCATTGGCACAAGTTTTCCTAGGAGTTTGTGGAGTCTCCATCCTTGGAGATATTCAAAAGCCATCTGGACCTGATTCTGGCTTTAGGAGATCCTGATTAAGCAGAGGGGTGAGATAAGGTGAGGTCCAGAGTTTCTGTCCAACCTCAAGCATTCTGTGATTCTGAAACGAGAATAACATCTGGGAGACTGAGCTGTTCAAATGCCCACACAAATTAAATCATCATCTGAAAGATTCATGACATCACTGAGATTTGAATGTGAACAACATTATGGTGAAAGTAGTTGGTTGTCTGTAGTTGGCTCATGGCTGTGCTGGAGAGGGAAGCTGCAGTCTGTATTCATGAGGGTAGAAATCCATGGTGCCCAGCACTGACAGAATCTCTCTGATGCAGAATACCATACAGCAAAAATAGTTCTGATGAGGTTTGTTTAGCAGAACAAAAGATATTTGAAGATTGTGAATACAGCAGTTTCAGAGAGAAGTACACTCAGTCTTAATTTTTTTTAACAGATAGAAGTGGTTGTCACCAAGAGTGCAGGATGTGCTGCCTCTTAGAGCAGATAACCTTTAAGAAGCCAGTAAACTCTCAACATTCTCCTGCTCATTCAGAGATGTACAGAGAAGGGCACAGGTCTACAACAAATTATAGACATGGCTATGAGTGTTTAAACCATAGTTTAATTTCCATTTTACAAAGGCAGCTCTTTGGGAATATGATTCTAATTACAGATGAATGCAAATGGGGAAACTAAATCCCCAAGCAATTTTGAAAAATTCTGGCAAAACGAACGGCATAGATTGTCATTGTATATGAGTCAAATAACCACAAAGACTTCTGTGAATTGGCTGAAGAGCTGCCTGAGTGTGCACATTCTTCAGCAATGAGTTCACAGTGACTTAAATATGCTAGGAGAAATAGTTTTTCTCTCAGTGATCAAGTTGAATGTCTGAGCTGGTAGTTAGATCACAGTAATAATTTACCATCAATTGTGCAATTTAACACAGGGTGTGATCCCTACCTTCCGAGTGAAATTCCTGCTGAGGCTTCTGCGAGGCAGGCTGGAGGTGGATCTCGACAAGGACAAACTGCTGTTCAAGCACATGTGCTACGAAATGGAGCGGCTCCACAATGGTGGTGATGTCACTTTTCATGACGTGCTGAGGTACACTGAGATTTTCTCCACCTTTTTAGATCAGATATAACAGCCTGTGTTTCTTTCCAGGCTATCAGGTAGCCATTAGCCACAGAGGCACTGTGATTTTAAATGTTTTACAAAAGTTATATTTCCCTTTTTTTTCCAACAAAAATATTTGTGATGGCAAACACAGGTCCTAGGGAAACAGCTCCAAGTAATTTTAACATTTTCATCGCAGGAGGTTTGTCACAAACTACAGTTACATGCTCCTCTTGTATCCCAACTAATGAAATGTACCTTCAAGTGAAGCAACATGACAGTGAGCCTGATAGAAATGACATTGAAATGGGAACATTATCCAAGCGTAAACACCTGGGGGGAAAAAACCCCAAACCACCACAAATGCCCTAATTGCTTACAGTTCAGCAGTTCACCTGTACTGAATAGCTGGATGTAGGTGATAAGGTCTTTGTTTTGAGTACAGTAAGTCTCTTCTAGAAGTATCTCAGCAATTTTTTTAGCTTTAAATGTGAATTTACTGTGCACACCTGAATTATGTATTTTCACACTAAGGTCTTACGTATGAGCTTTGATTCTCTACAAAATGCAAAGACACGAGAATTTAAAAATAAATAAATTGCTTTCCTTCCAGCATGCTTTCATATAGGTCTGTTGATATCAGAAAAAGTCTTCAACTGGAAGAGCTGCTTGCCAGGGAGCAACTGGAATATACCATAGAAGAGGAGGTGGCCAAACAGACCATACGAATGTGGCTGAAAAAGTGCTTAAAGCGAATCAGAGCAGTAAGTCAAGCTAAAGCAGTATCTAAATGGTTGCATCAATTGAACTGCTCAACAGTGCTGGAATCTGTGTCCCTGTGCTTCATTTACTTTGGAGTCATGATAATACTTATTTGAAGTATGTAGCAGTTGCTAACTGAGCAAAAAAAAAGTTTGTTACAGCTCTACAAAAATAGAGCTGTTTGTTGCAATTCTACAGTGCTACAAAAATAAGCATCTTTTGAAGGGAAAAACTGTATTCCTGTCCAAACTTCATCTGTCTTTTCAGTACAACAGGAAGGTGCAAATGCAGAGACCAAAGTCAAAGGAATAAAGAAAAAAAAAATTTAATAGATGGAACTTTATAGGCCTAATCCTTCCTCACATAATGTAATTGTATAATTTCCTTGCCTCTGCTGGCAGATGAGAAACCTGTAGATGACTCACCAGATGGAGACTGTATTAAGATAAATCATTTGAGTGAGCCACTACAGTTACTGTGTGTGCAAATGAGCAGAGTGTCTACATGGAAAGCAGGTGTATGGACCAAGTCACAACCTGGTTGCATCGATGACCAATTTTTCAGTTACTATGAGTCTGACTCCAGGTTTTGACACATATATTTTTTGGTTTTATAAAAAATTACTTCTTGTGGTAGGAGATTTTCCATAGTGAACTGTCATCATGGTATCTGTCTTGTGTTTGTAAATTTATACAAATACTTAGCTGGATATTTTGAATATTATGTACATTCCAGCTGAAACCTCAGTGTTCAGTAATACATAGTTTCATTTTGATTTCATCTCTGTGATAATAATGGCAGTAAATTTAATCTCAGCTCTCAGTTCTGCGTTTGTTCAACTCTGTTGTTCGTTTCATTATGATATTGAACTACACTATGTAAAGGTAAATATGCTATTCATTTCACTCTAATAATATGGTTCAGATCATTTCACATTCTATGAACCTTTTATAAACTGAATGTAATTATGGAAGTGAAGATATATTTTTAAATTCTCTTGTTATTCTCTAAGTCTCCCTAGAGGGATCTTGTGAAAACTACCCAGGAAAGTGAAACCCTTCCTAAGTGCTGTTTATTTTAATTTAAAAGAAAATTAGATTGTAACATTCTAATGGTAGTAGGTTTGTTTTTCTGTTTGTACTGTAAGTCTATACTTAGTCCTAAGGTTTTCACTGCTATTTTATTCAGTTTTATTGGCAGACCTCTCCAAAGCCCATGAAAAAAATCAGAATTTTTTTATTGCTTTCATGTAATTCCCTATCAATCTATGTAATTCCCTGTGAATCTCTATCAATTTCCTGGTTTCTTTTTCTTTGCAAGAACTTTTAAATGATAAATTCAAAATGTTGTATGTGTTTAAACTCTAGGTTTAAACCAAAAATTGAGCAACATGCCTTCCTTCTAACGTAGTTCATAAATTTCATCCTCTATTCCCTAAAGGTTATAAATATGCTAGAATTCACTTTATTTAAATAGCAACATCTAATACATTGATCTTTATTGATGCACCTGGAATCCACAGCTGGTGCTCACTGTTCAGTTAAATATTTGGAATACTTTTTTAAAAAAATCAAACATTGTGTGACAGAGCAATGAGAACATTTTCTTCACCACATACTGTATTTGATAGAAACAGCAGCAGTCGTGCAGCATTATCCACAGCCTACGAGAGAGCCAGCAGCAGGAGTTGAGCCGGTTTCTGAATCCTCCCAGCATTGAGACAACACAGCCAAGTGAAGATATGAATGCTCTTAATCAAGATAACAGTGCACAGCCAGAGGTATGTTATCCAGAAAAGTATCAGCTACTCACAGCAAATTCAGAAAACTTCCATGTTTCTTATTTGCTCTCTTTTAAACATTGTTTTAACTGCAAAAAATATTAAAAAATAATACCTTGTTTTGCTTCAGTCTTTGCCATCAGATGCAAAGGCAAATGCTCTGAGGCAGAAATTCCCCAACATATTTAGCTGTCTCGCTATCACCATAAAGGGCAAACTCAGCTGTACGACTCTGTCACTCCCAGCTTTCAGCTCTTGCATGAGCTGTGTGGAGGCTTGGGGAAGTGAAGCTTTCCAGTTCAGGCATTCTGAAGTCGTGTTTACACTGAGAGAGAACACTGGGCATGCTGGGACCTCTGAGCAGGATAGGAAATACAGAAGGTACAATATAAGGCCTGCTTTCCACAATGGTTATAGTAGGCTAATTTCATACCCTTCATTAGGACAAATTACATTGAGAGCACACATGACCTTTTTGCTTTTGTTTGTTAGCAGTAGTTTTCTGAGGTATTTAAGAGGAGAAAGCGTGCTGCCCTAACCAGTGACAATATGTTTGGTTTGTATTCATTGATAAAGCTTGAAACAGAATAGAAAGGTATCTCTTCCTAGGGTTACCTAGGGGAGCCATGACTGAGACTCTTTTTTCTCTGTTCAGACAAGTAGCCAGCAGCAGCTCCTTAGCCCGACACTTTCTGACAGAGGTGGCTATAGACAAGACCCTGGAGATGCTGGGAAACCTCAACGGAAATTTGGACAATGGCGCTTGCCATCGGGTAAGTGAGAAAGGTTTATCAGAAAAGTCCCCACCTGCAAAATTGCTATTGTGCAATAACGAGGCCAAGAAAGGCTTCATGATTCACAATTCTCCCTCCTGGCTGCTTTCATCAGGGCTTTCCTGTCCTCATGCCTGTTGGAATAAAGCAGTTTTTTCCTTTCTTCACAATTCAGAAAGTTTGGAACATGGGCTCAAGCATTACCCTGTACAAGTGGTTACATTTTTTACTTTTCATACATTTGCTCAGGACCTTTTACATCAATCAGTCCTATTCTGAATTAGAGTGCTGCCCTCAAAGGCTGCCACTGTTCAGACCCTAATCATATCTAAGTGGAAGTAGGAGGGGCAGCAATACTGTTCTGTGGACTACCATTGACCCTATTTAGTGTACTTGGCCAAGAAACAGGATAATTTAACAGAAAGCTTTCAGTCCATTATTTCCATTTAAATATCACTGACCAACAAAGATCAACATTTAGTTGGAAAAGAGAGAAAGAGTGAGAGGAAATATGCTAAGGAGGAGTCATACTCCTGTAGTCAACTGCACAGGTTTTTCAAGTGAGAAAGAATGAATAGCCCAGGGTTTCCTTTCTTAGCACTGATCTTGTCTGTATCAGTTTTGAACACTCCTCAGTGGATGGTCCTAAAAAAGATTGTAATTTCCATGCACAATACAGCTGTATTATAAGTAGTATACCTCCAGTACAGCAAAGAGAGGTATTTAGGATCATGAATAGCATAATTAAGATCAGTTGTGGGGATTATATACTTAGACATGTGGTTTAGTGCCATACCAGAAACTTGTACCTGTTTCAACCCCTAGGCCATTGTAAAGTATCACTTTCTAGATGTAGCTGCCAATCCTAAAAGCATGTCCCCACCCCCACCCCACCTTCCTCACATTTACTACTTTCACTGTCTTGCCAGCAGGGTAGCTCATGTAAGTACTGCCTAAATCATTTAGGTTGCAATTAGCTGGATAAGAAGAGATCTTTTGCATCAGTTATTCCAGCAGAAGGAAATGAGGCACTGCTCAGTTAAACTGCTCTGCCAGCAGATTAGTGGGAGCAGTGTGAACATCTGGAGCTGGGAAGACAAACAAACAATTAAATTAGAACAAAGCCCTACCCTCTCTGAACTAAATTAGTTTAAAGGTGCCCTAATCTAGCTAGTTCTCTATACCTGAATTCTAAGCAAAAATGTTCAAGAATATCTAATCTAATACAGAACTTTCTGTTTAATTTCCTAGCTCCCAAACCAATAAGCCATTCAGTGTCTTCAGTCAACCTCCGTTTTGGTGGACGTTCAACTATGAAATCTGTTGCATGCAAAATGAATCCCATGTCTGATGCTGCTTCCTGTGGGTCAGAAGTCAAGAAATGGTGGACAAGACAATTAACTGTGGAGAGTGATGAGAGTGGAGAGGATCTTCTTGATATCTGAGAAGTGTTTAAGTAATTTCAGTCACAATCTGATTTTCTATGCTTAGAATTAAAGATGCTGTGATGTATGATTTCTTTAAAATCAATGTCATAAATTTTCTCTTACGCTTATCCTCCTGCCATATGAAGTGTAGCACACACTTCTGTGTTAGAATTGACTTCTGTAGGTACTAACTGTACTCTAAGAAACTTGTATACTATAGCAGTACTAACAAAGCCAGAAAGACTATAATGCCTTTGGCAGACAGAGCATTGAAAGGTGTCATGTGTTCTGTAAAACCATAGTGGAAATTTGATATATGCACCTCTGTGTTTTCTTTCAACCTTTACCATACTTTAAAGTGGCAACACTTTACAATACAGGGGTAATGTATTTCTTCTCGTCGTATTTTCCTTACTTAGTAACATTTCTTTAGAAAAATTTTATTATTCACAAATGACCTGAAGAGGTCAGTACTGACTTCATGTTCAAGGGAAGTATTTTTACTAAGTATAGCTACTGAATTACAATTCTAAGCTTTCACTGGACCTTTTTTAAAAATATGCAAGATACAGGATAACTCATTTTAAAATTAGAAGATGAAGGATTGGCTTTTAAAATGTATATGTCTTTGAGGTACGGTTAATTATGCAAAGAGCTTGATTTTCATAGAGAAAATGGTGGGGGGGGGGGAAGGAAAAAAAATACATTAAAAACTGTGCATTTAAGCATCCAGCAGAAGACTTTCACATGAAAAACATGGGTTGATGCTTCATTTTCAGCCTGTACTGGTTACATATATATGTGGTGTCATTATTCTTCTTTTAATTGGGTCCCATTTTTCTTGTGTACTCTTAAGGTTTTCTTCTTGTCTGCGGTAAAAATTAGCATGTTGGGGATTCTAATTACAAAGTAGGATTGTATGTCTTTAAAAATACATTCAGTTTTGACTGCATAGGTAGAATTTTACTTACCCATGTTACTGCTCATGCTACAGGCCTGCAAATGTAAGGCATGGCGCTGTTCTGTGGCTGAGTACCTTTATCCCTTTTATCCCAGCACATCATGTGTGACACGTTGGCCTTCACTTGTTTTATGAGGCACCAATAGTGCTACATTATCACCAGTGAAAAAGCAGCTATCGCTTTCCTAAAAGCTTTTCCAGTGGAAGGCCAATGCTATATGGATATGGAGGTGGGGAAGGAGAGCCACCAAACACAACCACGTTTGCTAGTTCCAGAATCTAAGGCTGTCAAAAAAGGTGGGGTAAAATTGTGCCCTTCCCTCAGGGAAGAACTAAGAGGTTGCAGATTTTGTTGCTTGGCCCCTGACTAGGTTTTATAGCAGAGCTGGGACCTTTCTGTTACCATTGTTTCCTATGGAAATGATAGTTTGCTCCAACATGGCCTGATGTGAGATCTTGTAAGAGGCTCACAGTTTATTTACATCACCACTTCAAAAATATATCCTTTCAAAAGCAGACAAAAGCCAGTGTTTTGCAAATTTTTCTGGCCAAGATATTAATCTCAAATGACCAGAATACAACAGTGGAAACACACAGATGCCTTCACCAAAAATGCAAAATTAGTTTTGACTATGAAATACAGCTTTTTTGGCATCTGTCAATGTTTTTTCCCAGTGTATGGTTAAACATTGTTTAGATTTTTTTTTCTAAAATAATGATATTGAACTCATCTGTATTTTGTGGGGAGTTTATGTGTTTTGGGGTATATTTAAGTTTAAATCTAGTCAGTTGTAACTCTATAGTAAAAGAATATGTGCATTCTCTTGTTTACTAGATCATGAACCATCAACAAAACTTCAAATGCAAATTCATTACTTTGTTCTGTTTTGTGCTTGTTTAAGTTGAGCTTTTGTACATATAACAAAAATACAAATATTGGATTTATAAAAGAGAGTATCTTTGACAGTTCAATAATACATTGAACGGCAGATCATTCTTGCTGCAAGCCTTCTTTTTAAAAAATCTGGCAAACATTTTTTCCTTGCCTTACAGTACACTGTCAATAAAAGTGAGTTGCTTTAAGCAATATTCCTCCCTCTGGTTTTCATTGTAAACTGCATTGGCTCCGTGTGGCTCATCCATGATAATGCTGCATAGTAACAATCTCTGTGGTTTGTACAGGTTTATGTAGAGGTGCTTTCAGACTCTTGCAATTGAGGGTCTTTGGTTTTTTCACTCCAGCAACTGACCTCACCAGCACTGCCACAAGGGGTCTCAGTCAAAAGATGGCACTAAATAGGACTGTTCATTATTTATTTTTATTTAACCACCTTTTCTTTGCTTCAGAGCCTGGATATGTGTGTGTGGATGGGTGGGTGCGTGTGCCATTTTACTTTTGCAAATATAGGAAGTGGAATGAAGTTATGAAGATATGAAAGTAATATATACATAGGCACAGAAGCAACCAGTTAAAGGTAAAAACCTCCCTTGCACAGCACGGCCAATATAACTAAAGAGGGTCATACTCTGCAGCAGAGAAACCAATGCACATTTGTACATGAAGGTGAAAAGCAGAGAAGAGAGTTGAAGAATGACTGGAGTTCAAAGAGATTGCACCAACAATGGAGAGACACAAAGAGGAAACAGTGTGTCAGGAAGTCAGAGAGTCCAGACAGCCTTAGAGAAAAGCCTTAGGAATAGATCCTAAACAAAGGTAAACAAAAAATTGCTCAGGGAATATTACTGCCTGCAGAGTCACCCTAAACAAATGAAAAAAGGAAGTTGTTTAGGCTTCTTTTCATCCACTACGAAAGATCTGTTTCATAGGAAGCAAGTTATAAAAGTGTTCACGACTTTGTTGGACAAAAAGAGTAGTGCATATTGTCAGTGCTCAAATAAAAACCTGCTTGTGGGAAGTCTGAGAACACACAGCAAAGATGTATGTCAATATCATTACAAAGTCAGGTCAGATTTCAGACAATCACTTTTTTAATGAAGAAACTAATAACCTGAAACCATCTGCTTTTGGAAGACATCCAACTGAATTAAGAACTGAAAACATAAAGTATGCGTTTACAACCTGAAAATACCATCTTTGTTTTAAGTCATGCGGAGCAATCAGGCTTAAACATCTTCAAAATAACATTACATTAAGTATTGTCTCCATTCAAAGACCAGCATCACAGCTTCTGAGAAGCCAAAGAAGATTAAATGCCAAGAGCAAGTGAATAACTTTGTGAGAAAAATCTATTTTGTTCTCTTCTTTTATTCACAACATGCCCATGCAGATTAGAGTGTCCATGAATAACTGAAGTAGAAGAGTTTGGGCTGTTGTAAGAGTGCATTTGGAGGACCAGCAAGCAACCTCCTATCCAAAATGCCCATTCCTTCTGCAATACTTCCCCAACCAAAAATAAACACTGGCCTGAGTTGTCAATCAAAATTTCCAATAGGATTATTTCAGTCTCCCTCAATCTGGCTTTCAGAGGCTGAATTCATTCCTGCTATTGAAGGCAATTTAGTCACACCACAGATGAACTTGCCACAATACATAGGCTGATGCTGGGAAGTTGGCTGCCCTGGTTTGTTCAATTGCTCTGAAACACAAAGGGAGCCTCACTAGAATTCAATTAACCTTCCTCTTCATCCCAAGGGCACTGGTGTCAGACCCCATTAGCAGCTGTTGCCCATTGTTCTCAACGAAGAACCTCTAAGCATGAAGTTATTAACCCATCAGTGAGCTAAGTGTATAGGCAGTGGCACTTTATCCCCCTTCCACAGGTTCCTGTCTCAGATGCTTATTCCAGTACCCTTACTGGTTTCATACTTTTACCTGACTTGCATATCTGCCCTGGGGAACTTGGGTGAATTACCTGAGCACCTACAAAAGTATGTTTCATGTATAGGTTTTTTACTGTAAACACAAAAAATGTCTTTAGTACATGTAGGAAAGGGAGAAGAAAACCCCAAACACTGTCCATCAACCTGAAGAGGTGTTGACATTAGCCTTTTCTTCTTTCTGAATTCAGGCATCAACCAAAAGGGGCACAAGCCTCCAGTGTCTCAGTAGGAGTTACTTTATTTTGGGAAAGGTTTTGCTGAGGTTGGAAACAAACTGATTTATACCAGCAGATATCAGTGTGTCCCTAGAGACTTGGGCAGTCAGGTTCTGACTGGGTCGTCCACATGCTGGAAGTCACTCTGGTGGGATTGCTGTTGGTAAGTACATTCTCCCCCCAAGGTTAAGGAAGAGAGTTGGTCAGTGAGTTCAGTGGCAGAGAAGCTGGGTGCTACATTCTCTCTCATGCCCTGTTTTCTGCTTTCCTTTTATGTTTTACTGTCCAATTTCATGTAGGATGGACAGTGTCTACACATATTCTCCATTCTCAGTGTGTCCTGCCAAGAAATGAGGGATTCAACAGTTATGATTTCACTATAATGTGTATATAATGACAGTTTATAAGGGTAGTAAGTATTGCTTTTTTCTCTCAGCACTTATTCTATAGAACTACGTGTTCTATAGATCAAGTAATTTCTCCTCTCAGATTTTCTAAATGCATACTGAGTGGGGAATCTGATCACTGCACATTTAAAAACAAGGAGAAAAGAAAAAGAAAAAAAGAAAAAAAAAGATGAAAAAGAAAAAAAGAAAAGAAAAAGAAAGAAAAAGAAAAAGAAAAAGAAAAAGAAAAAGAAAAAGAAAAAGAAAAAGAAAAAGAAAAAGAAAAAGAAAAAGAAAAAGAAAAAGAAAAAGAAAAAGAAAGTAGTTACCTGGACACTGGGTTTTAGTTTTTGGGGGTTTTCCTTTTTTTTATTTTAGAGGCTATTTAAAAATAAATAAATCTCTGTTTCTATGTAAAGATAAGCTTCTCAGTTGTTCTGACCAATCTAAGAAAACAAAGTTTTACTTCTTTTCTTAATGTCTCTGTTTTTCAAACACACCTGTTTTGAAATGAATAGCTTTCACATTTTGTCTCTACTTTTAGTTTTTAAATCTCATCAAAACCTATTTCCTGTATTTGACTAAAAATTAATATTTTTGTTATGAAAAACTGATTTTCCCCATCCATTTTTATCATGCATAAAAATTCACCCAATCTTTTTTTTAAGTCCTCCAGGAAAAGGTTCATCTGGCTGAAAAACTGGTCATGACCCAGGAATGTGACCTTCCATCCCAGAAACCAAACCATATCCTGAGCTGCACCAAATGCAGTGTGACCAGCGGGTAGAGGGAGGGGATTCTGCCTCTCCACTCTGCTCTGGTGAGATCCCACCTGGAATGCTGTGTCCATCTCTGGAGTTCCTGACACAAACAAGACAAGGATCTCTTAGAGCAAATCCAGAGAAGGGCCATGAAGATGATCAGAGGGCTGGAGCACCTCTCCTATGAAGATACCTGGGGCTGTTCAGCCTGAGGAAAAGAAGGCTCAGGAGAGACTTCATAGCACCTTCCAGTACCTAAAAGAGGATTATAAGTAAGGCAGAGACATTTTATCAAGGCCTGTATTGACAAGACAAGAGTTAAGGGCCTTAAACTGAAAGTGGGGAGATTTAAATTAGATATTAGCAAGAAATTATTTATTTGAGGGTGATGAGAAACTGGAAAAGGCTGCCCCAAGAGGCTGTAGATTCCCCATCCCTGGCAGTGTTCAAGGCCAGGTTGGATCAGGCTTTCAGCTACTTGGTCTAGTGGAAGGTGTCTCTGCCTATGACGGGGCTTGAACTAGATCATCTTTTAAGATCCTTCCAAGTCAGATCATTCTTCCCAGTTCCTTGTCAACTGCCTGCCAAGTCCTCCAGTGCAACCAGACACTTGGTGGTGAGTTTGAAAGTGCTTGTAGTGCTGGCCCTGCCAACTCAGCTGTTGGAGACAATCAGTTCCTTCTCAAAGCTGGGAGATGCAGCTGTGCCTCTGCCTCCATGACAAAACTCCACTTTTTCAACGTACCCACAGTGGGGAAGAGTTAAAGCTCAAAAAATTTCATCAATGGATGATAATATGTAGGTGCCCTTAGGCTGCTCTGTGAGGGCAGGGTCACCTCTGTCCCCATGGTGCTTGGGCAGCCAAGAGCAGCCAACAGACACAGAAAGGCTTGCCTAAGCTTTCTTGCCAACACTTTTAGATCAGTGATATTAGGTCTATAGTTTATCCACTCCTATGCTGCAGACATTCCTGAGGGTGTGATCCTGTAGCAGGTTTGGTTGCTGTGGTTGAGAAGATGTCAAATACAGTTGTTCGGGTCCAGCCCTTCCACCAGACAGTACAATGCTCTGAACTTGACCAGTTTAATCCTCCCCCAGTTGCTTCTTCTGAGCTCTGTAAAATGCCCCAGATTTAAAAATCCAGGTATTAAAACCTTCATCTTAGTTGCATCAGCAACATCAAGGATATTTATCTGATGCTGGCCTACAGATGTATTTCAGCCTCATATGCATTCATCAATTCAGTGTGTATCTGTAAGGATTATCTATGTGAGGAAGTTGCACCAGCTTAAATTTAACCTGTTCTTGCAAATTGATTTCTCTAAATCACTTTGAATACCTGTGGAAATGCTTATTTCGGTTTAAAGATTTTTTTATATTGATCTATGTTTAAACCCAAATAACCTTGCTTTTATTCTAATGGCAAGAGTGCTCCCACAGGTCTACACGTCAGCCCTCTTCATACCCGCACCTTTAATTATGTGGTGCTAAGTCCTTTGAGTAGAGGAGGCCCTTCTTATGGTCTCTGGCAGCAGCTGAGCTGATAGCTAGAAGCTGTCTCAGGAGCAGCTCTCTCCCTGCTGCCTGAGCATCTGTGGAACCCAGTGCCCGGGCAGCCCTGGCTCTGCTGTGTGACACTCCAACCGATCTGCCACAAGATATTGTTGGGCATTTTGGGGCAATTTACACCAAGAACCACCCAAGAGGAGTCATTACAGATGAGTCTGTATTAGGTATGACTCCCTCCACCTCGTGCAGTCCTTAGATGGGGTGTGAGCAGTTCTTTAACCCCCAATATTTCTACAAGCCTTGCTGCCATGGCACAGATGGCATGCAGGCCATCCTCAGTTTCACACTATGGCTGCTGAGATACACTCCTTGCCTTATCCCAGGTGACTGAGCTGAACAAAGCACATGTCTATACACCAGCAGTCAACTTGGGCTCAGACGGCTTTCACCAAACCCTTTCTATTTTCAAGTAAATCAATGCTTTTCATCAGGAGAAGGTTTTTGTACAATCTCTGTTTTCTGAGCTAATCTAAGCACAGTGTTTTAATATACGATCAGTCACCCACAATTGTAATCAAACATTATATTCCCCTGCAGATGGACAGGGTTGCCAAAAAGGGACCATTTCAACAATTTCTGATAGCTGAGCCTTCTACCAAGGTATCCCAGAACTATGACAAATGTAAACTCTTTTTTGACACTAGAGGGCCGGTGTTATTTTACACTGTTCTCTGCATACATTCACACAAGGTAAAGTAGATTGATCCTTATTGTGGTAGTGGTTTAGTGTTGGTTTACTTATTTTGGTTTGTAGAGTGTTTAGACGCTGCAGAGACAAGATATTTCTACCATCATTATATAACAAGGGACCTTTCATTAACCTTATAGTACTTCTAGAAAAACTGCTTGATTTTGTTTGAGGAAGCATGACTTTTTGGGAAACTAATGACATTTGAATTCCCACTTGTATATGATTTGCACAGAAGTTGTAATAGAAGATTGAGTTAGCAACAGCATTCCATTTTCTGTATCTCCAGTGACTATGATATTTGCATGTCAGATGGAATGCAGTTTAAATTTGCATATCAATTCTCAGGAAAATTCAGGAGTGAGACCATTTTCAAAATCCAGATACTAAAGCTGAAGAAATGGATGCCAAAAATCATATGCCACAAGATAAATACATGTTTCACTTCTTGGACACAGAAATTCTGCTCAGTAATTTGAACAGTGATGCCTGCTTTTCATGATGCCTGTTTTTCGTTTCTAGATTTTCTTTGCCTGGCTGCAAGTATTCACATATGTTCACTTACAAGCTATGGTTAGATGAGAAATACCATAACAGATTATATTTGTTGATGGACAGTTAATCATTTTGAGAAATATTTGAAAGTACAGTTTGCTTTCTGTGCTTCCTCAAGAAAACAGAGAGTGCTTGGGGTAATTTTTTTCATAAGAATTTTTACAGTAAGAGGAAAAGAAGGGAAGAAAAGCACAGAATGGTGCACAATGCCCACTAAAAGCAGCATGAAGTTTCCCTGCACCTGCAGTCAGCCCATGATGCCCCTCCTAATGGACAGATGCAATGGACTTTGGACTAATGTGGTTCATTTCCACTTCAGATGCCCACATGGGCACAGCTCCCAGCTGTGTGCAGAGATTTGTCCAGTTGTGGTTCACCCACATTCAGTTACATGCCCACATCTTCACCTCTAATTACATTCTGGGCTTCCTCCTCAAGGGTTCATCTAACATGAACCACAAGACTTTCTGCCATATCAAAACATTTCCCAGATAAACTCTCAACAAGGGATTGGTCAGCTTGAATTGGACATGAATTTCATTTGAAAACTCCAGAGCACATCTGCATCTGCAAATTGCTGTAAGTGCACTGGAAGCTGCCCACAACCTGTGAGCACACAAGGCACTGCTACCTTGCAGCAAGGGCAGGTTTGCTCTTGTGATTGTCTTTTGCATTTGGCATCACAGTTAAACACTGCCTGCAGTGCTCAGCTTTTGTGTGCTGGAGAAGCAACAAGAGAGAGAGAGAGATTTTTATTTCCTGTGTGTAGTGGGATACTGATCAGCAGGAAATGTAATCTGGAGCCCAAATCAGCGTAAAAATCTTCCATTGTTTCTTTCCATTTCCAACATTCAGTTGAGAAGGAGGAGCTGAGGGTCAGCCCATGTGAAGGAATTGCTGGGAATTTCTGTGATCATTCTGTTGATAAAGGCAAGCAGGCTTCAGGAAAGTTTGAGTCGTGCAGTGGTGAGAGGATTAAGGCAGCGAAAGCACAGAGGAAAGATGAAGGAGAGAAAGGTCATAGAATCATAGAATGGTTTGGGTTGAAAGGAGCATTAAAGATCATCTAGTTTGATGGCTCTAGACATGGGCAGGGACACCTTCCACTAGATGAGGCTGCTCAAAGCCCCATCACACCTGGCCTTTGACACATCCAGGGATGAGGCATCCACACCTGTTCCCATGCATCACTTTCCTCAACCCACAAAGAAGAGGATGAGGAGGGTGTGGATGCTTTTTTTTTTCCTGAGTGTGTCTACTTAAGAAAGCCCTGAAAAGGCTGCAAATCCTAAAGCTGTGCAATGGACAGCAGCAAAGGTAGAATGCTCGATGCATAAAATAATTTTTCAGGAAATCTGTATGGAGCTTTCCTGCAGATTTTAGTTTTCTTTCCATCTTTTGAAGTGAGCAGGCAGGGCCTTGCAGGAGGCTGCTGTTCCTTTGTCATTACTAATGGTAGTTAGCTGACATGGGGCTGGTCCTTAAGGTGCCAGCGATGTCACGGTAGCGGGGGGTGCAGCCATGAAAGGGGCACCCACCTCAGGGGTCATTGTGGTAGCCCCTTTAGGGGTCATTTGCAAAGGACATGGGACCACACTGGGGCCAGAGTCACACATGGTAGTAGGAGAGAGTTCACACATCAGCAGTGCAAGGCTGGGTAATCAGGGACAACCATTGCCTCAGATGTGTCTCCAGTAACTTCTGTTTAAAATCATAGGGAACAGCTCAGGAAGACAGGTCGTGCCACTGTTTATCACAGTGCTGTCCCCAAAGCTGAGGTGTGGAAATAAGAGGGAAACATATGTTCTCCAGGCAGGAGAAAAGCAACCTGCAAAGCTGTATCGTCTCTGTGCCAAGTCAGAGCTTTAATTGGCACAAAGATTATCTTCACTAACACCTGCAAGTGAGTGCATAGTGCACTGCAAAATTAATAGTCAGAGGGAGAATTCATTCCTTAGAGCACAAAGGGAAAACGTTTCCTCTTGTAGATGATGGTGTATCAGGTATTTCAGGCTGCTTGAAAGCCAAGGGCATTACTGGAACCAAGAACCAGAACTGTGACACCCTGCTCTATTTCAGGTGTGAACCTCTTCAATAAAAGTGCTCTCCTCAAACAAAGGAATCTGGCTGAAGCTGCACAAGCTTGTCAGCACAGAGAATTAGTTAAGATTAGTCAGGTGAAAAGGAGTGATGTACAAGAACCACATGAGTCTGAGATATGTTGAGAGAGTGGAAAAGATGAGGTTGGTCTGTCTTGAGGCTTTTCTGTTACAGAGCAATGGGTGAAAGATGTAGAAAGCAAAAGCAGCAATTCTCTAATTGAAGGTGCTTTCTGCTGTCTCTTATGTGTTGTACATGTTCCCTCCCTTGTTTTCCACAGTGGGGTGAAACAAGGATCGCAGACTTACAGAATCATAGAATGGTTTGGTTTGGACAGGACATGGGCAGGAACATCTTTCATTAGGCCAGGTTGCTCAAAGTCCACCAAACAATGAACACTTCCAGGGATGAGGCATCCACAACTGCTCTGGGTAACCTGGGCCAGTGCCACATCACTGAATTCCTTCCAGATATCTAGTTTAAACCTACTCTCTCTCAGTTTAAGGCCATCACCTTTGTTCAGTCACTTAACACCTTCACAAAGAAGGCTGCTTTGTTCCTGGAAAACTGTATCAGTAAACCATAGGGAAGTGTACATAGGTTTTACCTCTTCTCCCTGAACCATGCAAAATTCCATCTTACCAACAGGACCGTAAGTTTTCAGGAAGGCTCTTGGAAAGGCTTGTGTTTTATATTTCTTCCTTTATTTCTTTTGTTTCTTCAATTGCCATGTCACCCCAAGGAACAGCAATGGGTAGCAGAGCACCTGTGCCCAGGGTGTGTTGGAGGCTGGCCCGAGACTCAGTTGCCCACTGCCCCAAGAGTGGATGAGCAGCAGCTCCTCCTTCTGCAGGAGGGTGCCAGGCAGGAGGTCTGCCCTGGGGACTGCACCTCCGAGCCCTTTTCAGGAGGCATCTGGACTCTGCCCAGCTCCAGCTGGCACAGAATTACTCAGGACCTAATTACAACAACCTGGTGACAGCCCAGTGAGAGGAGTTCCTCATTAAACATGATGGTCTGGATGCCACGGCTGGCACAGCAAACTCCTAAATGGTTATTGCTGGGAACAGTGAGTGCATACCAGGGGAAAGATCACTCTATAAATGTGCTATTTCTTACATGCCTTCTCCAAGCATCTGTCATTGCTCTCTGCCAAAGACAGGATATTGGATCTTTAGATTGGCTCAGTGTAGCTAATCTGGTTTTATGGTTAGGTCTTTAGCAACAACGACAAGAAAAACTTTCAGTACTTGAGTGGGGAAAAAATCCTTTAATAGTATTTGTGCCCTTTTTTGGTCTTCTGAGGTAGTAAGCAATACAAGGGAGATGCAACAGTTTGGATCAGAACCATCCTACTAGCAATATTTGCTTTCTATTTCCACGATATCATAGTAGTATTTCATAGAATTATAGTTAATATATATTGAAATACCACATGAAGTAGAAGACAAGCCTTTTCTGATACAGTTTGTTGTACTACTGTGGTGAACAATAGTTCTTGTGTTGTGTGGCACATTGTGAAAAAGCTTTTTCCATTTTACTGAGATAAGACAGAATAAAGAATAGGACTAGCCAGCAGAAATCTGTCTGATCTCCAAGTAAAACAAGAGGCCCAAAAAGACTGCACAGCTCCCAGGGACATTTGACAAGGTCTACTCAGGGACTGGACGTGTGGCCTCCTGATTTCAGAAATGTGCTTTTTCATCCCTTTCTTCACCTTGCTTTGTGAGTCTTGTAAGCCAGCTGCCATGAAGCTGGTTGGGTGATTTGGTATACCAATGGTTCATCATTTGCAAGAGAGAAGGGCAGTAACAAGTTTCTCCTTGCATTTTTTTGTGCTATGAAGGTCTCAAATGTTTCTTGTCCACTACATAAAACACCTCTGGCCAAGCTACCACCAACACAAATGGATCCTTGCTTATCTTTCCCAAATACCTTCATACCTGACGTGTCCTATGGCTTTTGTGTGCTCACCTGGGGCAACCTGTCACTGATTGTGTCCTCTTGGGCATGATGCCTCCCTGAAGCAGCAAACTGTGTGATCTCAGTGAAAATAGGGCTGTGGCTTCTCTGGCAGGAGTCGTAAACCTTTGCTACATTGACCTGTTATTAGCATTTCATTCCTAGCGTCACAAATAATAAAAATTGACCCAGAGTGCCTCCAGCAGTTTTAATTGCTACTCTTCTCCTGTGAATCTCTGTTAGTAACAACAGACAAAACAAGGCAGCATAGAAGCAGATTTTCATTTCTTTTTTTTCTTTATTTTACTGTTTCCTGCTGGTGAGGGGCACTGCGGGACATGTAAACATAAATGCAATATGAGCTACCAAACATGAAAGCCCTGGCCACTGTTTTTTTGCTGAGATAAGTGATGAAAGAACCCACTTACAACAAACTTAAGAGTAGATTTGCTTTAAAATTACTGTGAGTTTGCAAAGTCAGGCCTTTCAGGCTCCAAATAATAATTATTTTACCATCTACTTGTTTTCAGAGAAAGCTCTCCTTGCCAAGGATGGTACTTTATATATATCTGGGAGACACACAAAAACAATTTATCTGACAGTTTCTGCTAAGCTCAGGTCTCCTTGATGCTTTAAAATGCAGAGAAGGAGGAAATCTTTCCCTAAAGGACTTTGAGGCCCAGTATCTTTAAATTCCTATGGAGAAAAGCCTGGGGCCACACCACTGTGGACGTGGAGAGCCTCTACACCAGCAGGAATGGAGCATTTTTTAAATTGCTGTTGCAGAGGTGTCTAGCCCGTGGGACACAGCTTTCAGGCATCCAGGCACTGGAGGAAACACCTGCAAAAGCCACTGGCACACGGCAGTGCTGCAGATCTCACGTGCCCAACAAGGTCCCCAGTGACACCCATGCCCTGCTCTCGTGTGCCAGGCTCTGAAGGTTCTTCAGCTCCTTCCAGCAGCCCACACAGCCTGGTGCCCCTCCAGCAGCTGGGTTCTGGGACACTGCCTGCTTAGGAGAACTTTCCCAAATCCCTGAGCAGAAGTGCTCCTGCCCTGTCAAAATGCTTGGTAATGCTCACAGCAATGAATTACTGCCTTGCTCCTGCCAGCTTCAAAGGAAGGCTCACTGTGCCTACTGTCAACTAAAAGTGTCTTTTAGCAAAATCAGCTTCTTTTGAAGCACTGGAAGACACCTCAGCACTCATCCCTGGGCTGTAGAAAGTGCCTATGGAAAACTATGGAAAAGTTTTCACTTACAGAAATCTGAATGTATCTGTGGCTGTAGAGTGGCTGAGGATTGTCCCTTGGCAGTCTGCAGTTTATGGGGTAAACGTGACACAACTCAGCTGGGTGGGCTTCTCAGCTTACCAGACAATGCCACTGTTGAGTGGCAGACTTACCCAGGTGCTTCCTACTCCACAAACCTCTGCCACCAGGGCTCTTCCTCCTTCTCTGTCCTCCCACACACACAAATATCTGGGATCTTTGGCACAGCCCCACATTCAAAGCTCAGTTTGGACACTGACTCTCTCAACAGCAGCCAAATTCCATGTGGCCTTCTCCTTTAAGCAGCAAACCAAGGGCAGATCCTCCTAGAATCATGGAATGGTCTGGATTGGAAGGGGACCCTAGATCCATCTAGTTCCAATCCCCCTCATCACAGGATCCTGTATGGAAGTATAAGATCACTGTGTGAGTCCAGCATGGGCCCCATCTGACAAGCAAAATATGCATAAACATCATGAATCATCTTGAAAGAAGTTTGTCTTTGATATGTGGCTACCTGAAACATGAGAGCTTAATCAGCTTCTGAACTCCAGAGAAAAACTGCCTCGCATCTATGCAGAAGCTCTGTCCTATTACTAGCTAGACTTGCAGCTCAAGTGGTCTGTTCCTCCAAGACACAGTCCTGGCACTACATCATCTGCTGTACAAACCTGGAATCTTAGGAGTCTGACTTCAGCAGGAATATTTCCTAATTTTGCCATACGCTTTTAAATAAAACTACTTCTCATTCATCTGACTTACCCTGCCCAAGCTGAGAAATGACCCACACACATAAATCTCTTTCCACAGATCATTCTTTTTGATCTCAGGTCACATCCACACACAATTATTTGCATCTACATTCTAAAAGCAGAACTGAGAGTATAAAGGTTGTTAAGTTCCAGAACCTCCTATCCCAGGGCAGTCTTATAAGGTCCCTTACTACCAACAGCAGCTTGCTGCTTGTTTTCTTTATGCTGGCATGGAAGTTTATTCAAAGACCCCTGAAGAACTGGAGATTTTTTGCACTCATAAATTTCCCAGGATGTCTGCCAGAGCCATAACATGCTCCCAACTATCTGGAAGTCATCAGTGAACTCTGAGAAGGCAATATTTTAAAACCAAAGCTAACAGTGAATGTTTTCGGTCTATATAAATATAACAAAAAATGATAAATACTCAGATTTTTTTCTTGATGGGGTTTGAAAAGGTGATGACATAAAAATTATGAAAACTATTTTCTCCTTCTCAGGTAGAGCAAGCTGATTCACAAACCTTAGGTAAGAAAATGTTGCTTGTTAGGCAAACAGTCAGAACTGGATGGTATATGCAGAAATCTTAAAAACTGGAAATGAATTCAGTATGGATAAGGCACGTCTGTGAAGGCACCTCCAGGCTTATGGCAGTTTAGGAGGAGCAGTAGCAGTTCCAGGACTTCTCTAGGAGTGGCAAAAAGAAATTGTGGCTTAACTTGGACACCTTACACTAAATTTTGGAGATACCTAGGCAAGGTAATATCTAGCCTATAGGCAATAAAACAGAGCAGAGTGTCAACACTGTTTGTGCCAGGGAAGTCTCTGATTATTTGATTTAGCCATGCATGAAAAAGATATTTTTTTCCTCATTTGAGAGCTGATGAAGATCCTGAGAAGAGAGAACTGGTGCCCTGACTCCATGGGAGTTTTGTTGATCATCTGCAGATTCTTGAAGCTGAAAACTTCTCAAGTGACCCTGGTTGGAAGAAGAGGACACAGCAATGAGGAGCAGGTTGTGTTCTGAGAGAAAGGCTGCTGCCTCCCAATAGGACTATAAATTAGCAAAACCAGCTCACAGATACAAACCCACAAATTACTTCTTCACTTATCACATGAGCTATCAAAGAGGCTCCCCTGGGAGGCCACATGGACACTGGCAAAGTGTTCCATGCTGAATTAAGCATTCTCGCATGCAAACTGAAGCAATAATCTGTTCTTCCTTTTGTTTAATAAACTCTGTGTTAGTGGAGGTAAACATCCAGATGAAGATTTTTCTTCTGAAGAGTTTTTCTCTTTCCTTGGAAGTCATCTTGCATCAGGTGTGGGAGATAGATAACGGCCCAGGAAAATTTGGCTTCTACTCTCAAGTGAAGCTAACTGTGTCCCTCTGCATGTAAAATCCTGTGTAACAATGCATTTATTGGTTTTCATCCAGAAATCTTTCCTACTGTTGCTAGCATTCCCCCCCAGCTGAGAGTCTGGCTTCCATGCAGCTATCACACCAAGCTGTTCCTCCAGCCTTGATGAATTCCTTGAAAAATGGATTTAGGATGCCCACAAGTCTGCCTGGCTGTTGGAGCTTCCTACCAGGCCTCTAGTGCTGCAGCCTGTGAAATAGCTGTTATTCAGACTAATGAACATTGCTTGTGCAAGCACTGGTGGGTAAAATGTGGCCATGAATAAATTTAGGATGGAAATTAAACGTATATTTCTAAGCCTCAGAAAAAGAATGGCTCTGCAAAAGCCTTTTGTTGTAGCTAAATCCTGAAATACTTCAATTAAAATAAAAAAGTTCAATCAGTTTCTGCTCTCCCTGCAAAACAAGAGACCAAACCAGGATTTTCCCCCACTGTGTTGCCAAGCCCAAGTTCCAACACAAGCACATCAGGATTGCTCAGCGGGGGCCACAAAGCACACGGCAAAATAACACACGTGTTACATGAGGACACAGGTGTGACAGTCACATCCTGATGTTTTAAGTGAGGACCCTGGGTTAAGTTAAACAGCAGAGATGGCTCTCTGGAAATGCCAGGGCCCGGGGCTGTGGTTCAGCAGGCTGGGGGGAGCAGCAGGGCTCCCATGAGGCTGAGACACCCCCAGGTTACACTGCAGGACACCGGCTGCCGAGGGGACTGCGAGATGGCATGGGATTAAAACTTCCCGGGGTTTGTTAGAGAAGGATCTTCAGAAATATCTGAGCATTCCTTAAGGTTCTTTCAACATCTAGTGCTGTGGTTTGCCTGTTGCATTTGTCTTGAATAGATATTTCAATGCTTTTTGCTGCCTTGCATGTCAATAATAAGTAAATAGGCCTCTTTTACCTAGACTGGGTTTAAACAGCACAGTGTGGCATTTCCCTGCAGCATAGCAGTAGAAAATATGGTGCCTACCTAAAATATTTTACAAGTGATGAGTAAGTCAGATGGAGAAGTAGAGACCACAAGTTGAAATGATACTTCCAGCCACAGCGTCGGGCAGAGGTCTCTGCTGACCACTGTCAAGTTTTGCTGCTGGCACCACAATAGAGGAAGGTTTTGAGAACCACCAGAGCATCTTTATTCTGCATCCTTTTGTCCTTTTGTGCTTTCTCTGCTGGCTCAAAACCAGCAGGTAAGTAGCCTTTATTATTGTCACATTTTTTTCTTGATGTTCCTGATGATCTGCAGCAGCACAATGGGAGCAGGTGGAGCTTTGCAGGGTATGAGTCCAAAGAAACAAAACTAGGAAAATCAATGTTTGCTAATGGAGAAAAGAAAATCATCTGCACTGACTGAAAGGAACTGACTCGTGGAATGGGGTCTGCCTTGGCTCCTGTAGGCAATCACCTTTGTTTAAAAAGAAGGAAAGAAAGACGATGGTAGAATGCTGCTCCGTAAATTAGGGGAAGTATTCTGCCTGTTCTGGGATGTTTCAGCTTCACCTGCAGAGTCTGCTCAAGCCAAAGCAGTTTGTTTGATGTATTTTTATTTTATATCCAAATTGCTGAAGGTTACCTTTTGTGTCCCTCTCAGGTGTGCAATGGCTGTGAGCTAACCCATGTCTAAAGCCGCACCAAAGGGAAGAGGTAAAATACTGTTCCTAATTTGTGTCAATGGAGAAAAAAGGTCTTTTTTTCTTTTTTATTCTTGTCAATTCATGGAGCTCACGTGAATGGACTACTCAGGATGGGGTGGCTAGTTCTTATTCAGAAGTGTGCACTATACAGGTTTATTGATTTCTTCTCTGCTTGGAGATAAAAACAGAATAAGCAGGAAGCAGTTTTCACACTTGACCTCATGCATGTTCAGCCCTGAATTGTTTCCAAGCATTTTCTCCTGCATCCATTTTTAACCTTTAGACACCACTGTCTTTATACACTCAGCAAGGGCATTCCACACAGTTATCTCCTCCTAACCAGCAGTTAATTGGGCTTTCCAAAATGCACCACATTCAACCCCAAATTATTAAATCAATGGTGCTTTCTGAAGAAATCATTAATCATTTTACTTCTGCTTGTCTGCTTGATTTTGTCTGGTTTTCTACGCACCCATCCATGTTATACTAAGCAGCAGTTTTGAATTATGCCCATTTTTTCATCTTTTGCTATTAAAATAGGAGTAATGATGATGCTAACATAGTTCTGGAAGAGGAAAATTATTAATTAGAGCATACGTCAATAATCACTTGGTTTTCTCTGACTGCCATACAGTAGTAAATATTTTAGCAACTCCAGAAATAAAAGATGATTGTAAAAACAACAGCCCCCTTTTATTGAGAACACTTACATTACAAATTTATTTTGTAAACATACAGTGTCCTTACTTGCTCTTCAATTTCAAAATTGGTTATTTTGGCTTAAAGCAATTTTTCTTTCTCACATAGTTGATATACAACTGTGTGTTATATAGCATAGGAAAGGATACAGAATTATTGTTGCAAATGGAGAGTTTGTTTCAAATACCTCTTCCTGTTTTGTTTCAGAGGTTTTGTAGGGTCCCATTACTACTTGTTCACAATATAAAATGAACACATGTGACATATATAATCCCTCAGGACACAAAAACCACATATTCCTTGGATCATATTCAAATGTGGGTTCAGCCTTGTACATGCACATAATTTGTCACCCACTATTGCTCACCTTCATGTTTAGAAGCTCTCAGTCAACCAGCCCTAGTTGAGGTGCAGCAGTAACCAGCTTATCCTGCCAGAAAAGGATTTATAATTCAAGGTCAATATAATTGGAAGCAGTTCTGAAGTGTTTTCTGAAGTGTTTCCACTTGCAGCAACCATATTTGAAATGGGAAGATGGGATTATAAAAGTCCAAAATCATAAAAAAAAGAGAAAAACGAACGAGTAATTTGTAAACTTTACAAATATCAGTACTCAAGCTGTTGGGATTGGTGTATGTCACATAATGTCAAACCTCGTTTTGTGCTCTAGGATAAAACAAAAAGTTAAGGAACAATGGCAACACTTTTGGATGGCTTCCTTTTGGCCTTGCACTATTTTTAATGAGCATTTTTCCTGGGTTGATGCTTTAACTCCTCAATTATTTTAATCCAGCTGGCCCCCCATCACTAGCAGATATTTACAAAAGAGATGTGGATTTCCTGCAGATAAAGAAGCTGGTGTTTTAGGCAAGTAAATAATTCCATCTAGTTCCTATTGGGTTTTTGTTGGTGTCATATTTCCGTGAACAACAGGGCATTTTTAAAATATAAAACAACAATTGAATTGTCACAGTATGGGTGGCATTTCAGTTCTGCACCACTTCTTCACTGGACCAGAAGATAAAAGGTTGAAATATTAAGGGACATGGGTCCAGACATGCTTCATCTGTTAGCATCCCAGCATGACACCAGAAACAGGCTTCTGAGAAAGAAACATTAAATTGAAGTTCCTAGGGATGTTAACCCTTGTTTCACTGCTCTTTACCTTCATTTCACATGATCCTTTCCTCAGAAAATGGGGGTAATTCCATCATGGAAGAAAACACCAGGCATTTTAAATTATGCCAGCAAATTTGGATCAAGAAGAGTGAGTTGGCTGCTGAGACCCTCCACGCCTCACCAAGGGTTAATAATCAGTGGGACTCCTCACAGAATCTCAGCTTTACAACCAAACCCTTCCATGTCCAAGCTTTTTGACATCATCTTTCTTTTCCTATTATTTTTATTTTTCCCCTGTGGCTTCTGTCACAGCTGAAATGCCAGATCTTCTCTGTAGCCCTTTGCCAGCTCCCTCCCTGTTGGATTTCATCTGTCAGCTGTGGGACATCTCCTCACTTGTATCTCTGACTTCACCTTACTGTAGCAAAGACAAAACTATTTCCATCTTCACACCTTTTACTTCCAACACCCTTTTCTTTTTCTGAGCAGCTTTCTTGCCTGATCTGTGACTTTATTCCAAGTATTTGAAATTTACTTACAAAACATAAGTGAGAGAAATGAGAGCATTTGCCAGTTCGCTAGGGAGTACATGAAGCCTGAAGCCAGTCCATGCAGCTGAAACTGATCCCCTCTGTGTGGTTTGGCATAGGCCAAAATTCTGATATTTCTAATTTTACTAATGGAAAGGCAGCCCAGATTATTTAGGCACTGTTCATCGCCTGTATCTCCATCGTGCAAGGATATAATGTTGTTTCTAAGAAGGTCCAGTTTGCATCCCAATAAGAATTAGTCTCTTCTTCAAAGCTAGAGTGAAGTCCTGTTTCTAAATATTTCAAGATATGAGTGAGGAAATTAAATGGAACAAAATGTAATGTGAATATAGCCTTTCAACTTCTTGAGAATCTTAAGTAAAATGTAAAAGGCTTTTTGAAAAGGTCATGTAGTATAAACTATCAGCTTTAATAAGGCATTGCTCTTCTCTGTTGAGGCAAAAGTGTCCATATGTGGCAACCTCTGACCAGAAGTAGACAAAGCAAAAGCCTCTGGTGTATTTAAATGCTATTGGAAATCATGAGAGTATGAGAAAATACACTCTCATGGAGTAGGCAATTTGTCGCTTAAATAAAATCATATAAAGGGAAGGTCACAGTCTCAGTAAGGCTGAATGACAAGAATGAAAAAGAAGCTGAGTTCTGTGGGCTGAATTTTCAGAGCAGTGCCTGGGCAACAGTTTTGTAGGACTCCACGTTCTGCATGCACAGAGAAAATTCATTTCAGCAGCACGGAGCGAAGCACCTGCAATCTGAATTTCTGAGCTTCTATTTGCAATGGTGATCAGGTACCTGCACAAAACTCATCATCAATTCGGTGGTCCCTGGAGAGCCATGTTAATTGGAAAAGGCTGGTCTCAGTCAGGAACAGCAGAGGTCATGGCTCCCATGCAGACTGCCCCACCAGAGTCTGCAAGGTTTAATTCAAGGTTTAATTGATGAGTTTACACAGGCTCGACTGATTTTTGCCCATAACATTTAACTTGTTTGTCCTTCTCCCAGCCTATTTATTAACAGGTCTGTGTGCAATAAATACAGTTGTCCATTTTCTTTGAAGCTTGGCTTTCCTTACTCCACACATTTGCAAAAAAGCACCCAACTACTGCAAGTATAAATTAAAGATAAAACCTGGTTTTCTTGGCTCACCCTTGTTATTTGTGCAAAGACACAAATAACAATTATAATTATAATTTTATTCATTCTCGTATGAATAAAATTATGCCTCTCCAACCTAATGAACAACTGAATCCCTTAACAGGTTTCTATCATTTATTGACAAAACTTAAAAAGTTATTTCAATATGAAAAAGAATGTGTGGATTGATCAAGCTATTTTTCTCTGCCTGCAAACATGGTTATTCAGCTCCATCATACTCCAAATAAGACATAAACCCTCCCTACACAGTGGCCAATAATGTCAATAATAGAGCTAATTACATCTGTTGCCAGAGTTATTGTGTTCCTTGGGCACCTTCTTGCCCCAACTGCCAGTGCTATCAGTGAAGAAGGAAGAAAGAGAATGCATTTCCTCAGTAAGACAGCAGAGGAATGAGGAGGGGATATCAGAGAAAACAAATATTTGGATTATAAAAAAGCATGGCTTTTTGTTTGGGCTGCTGAGGTGAACCAGATATGACTCCTTGCCAACAGGCAAGACAAGATTTCTGTAGATTTCAGTGGGTCCAGAGTTTCACTTCAGAATAGAAACACAATATAAGAAAAAAGAGCATATCCAGAGAATTTTAAAAAGTGGGTAGCATACAGAATGCAGATAATTACAACAGAACAAAAAATACAAATAACTGCTTCTCTGTATTATTTAAAGAGAGATTCAGATTCTCTTATTCTCATAATTTTTTCCAGAACTCTTCAATGAAAATATTTTTTGAAAGGAGCTCATGTATTTGGGTGCTATTCAGACACAGACCCAAGTCACATTGCAGAGCCCTGGTTAATGTTTGAAAGTGATTGCTTCATCACTTACAAGAGCAAGTATTGTGGCCATTTTAGTATTTCTGTCCATTTTTAAAGGTTTTGTTTTACAGAGTGTGAGATCCCTGCAGACTTAGTGAACAAAATTCATTCTCAAGGTTACAAATTATTGTCATCATCTAGCTGTCATTTTGTTGGCTATTTTGTATGTTCCGTCATTATTTTCTTTCTCTAATTTCTTGGATGAGGCATTTTTTCAGTGTAGCAGACAAGCAAAGCCATCAACTTCCCCCCTGGCTACTGGGTAGCAATTCTAGCCAGGCACAGCCAGCCTCTGATGTTAAGGTACCAAAAACATCCTGTCTCTTCTCAACTGTGCTGTTATTGTACTCTGGTTAAAAGTGGACAGAAGGGAAGTAACAAAGCTGAGAAGGCTGGAAAATGCTTACAGCAACTGACTGCTTCCAAATACTTTACAAATAACAAAGGGAGACATAAAGACACTGACAGCTCCATCTTTCAATGTTCTATGAGTCTTGCTTCCAGCTTTTGCAGTTTCTGATGGCTGCACCACAAGAGGTTTCTGCAGCCACAGTCCCATCACCAAAGGCTCGCATTGCTGGCTGCATGGCATGAGCAGGGCTCAGACTCACCCAGATTCCTCTAAGACATCAACTTTAAAGAAGTCTATCTCTGAATAGGTTTGGGTTTTTTTTTTTTTAGTTCTGCAGTGGAAATCTGTGTTCTTTGTCACTCTTGAAGTGACAATTTTAAGAAACAGTTCTTGCCAGTTAGGAGATTTCTGTTTCCCTGTGATTATTTCTGAGTCTGTGTAATCGTACAATTAATCCAATTAAGCAATCCTTTTCACAATGGCCTTATGGCACAGGTCTGTGTTTGTGGGTGGGCAGCTGTTGCCCCAGCCTGCTGGGGCAGGTCTCAGAACTACAGCAGAGAGAAAGAATTATATTCATGCATCATTCACTTCTACCCTGGGGTACAATAAATAAGAGTTCTGGTGATAACCAGTTGTCTGGCTCGGCCGGAAGAATAGAACATGTAAAACCCTGACAACTCTGTTGTTCACCTCAGAGATGGTAGAAATGGCTTCTAGCCCCTCAGTTAACAAGGATCTATAACAATCCTTGGCATTAATTTTTCTGTATCCTTTGCAGTATTTTTTCCATCAATGACTGACTTCATGCTGAGAAAATCCCTTCTCTTTTGCTTTTTTTTCACAGGTATACTTAACTTCAGGGATTGCAGTTTGGTCAGGACAGATTTCTGCTTTATCATTACAAGGCAGAGTAAAACCTCCCTGTCTGTGTGCTGGGAAGACTAGACTAGGACGTTTCCCCCATGGAATATAGCAACTCTGAGCTACGCTGGGGGAGACATAGCTTCTCTCAGTGATACTAGGAAGACTCAAACATACCTAAATTTAGTATTCCAGGACTCTCTGGAGCAGAGGAATCATTCAAATATCAGGATGGGGGTGTGTGAACACCCCCATCCTGATATTTGAATGATTCCTCTGCTTCTTTCACACATCAGCAGGCACTGGATGTGATCCCATGGGGCTGGCAGAAGCACGAGACTCACAGACACGTGAGCCTTAGGAAAAAACAGGGAAGATCTGGACAGAGACCCACAGCAACAAAAGCAGCCTGACTTTAGTGTTTCAAAACATGTGCTTCCTTCCCTGAGTTTTCCATTTCCCCTTTTTGACTGTGATCTTCAAGCTTAGAGGTCTTTCCATCTCTCAGCTACCTGAGACTAATCCACAGACTCTTATGCTGGAGTGTAATATCACAATTTGGTACTCTAGAAAATGGCATTAGCATTTTTTAGCATGCATTAGCCTTAATAAAAAGCTACAATATATTTGCTGTTTGTTCCTTCAGACATGATCCACTGGTCTGAAACAATTTTTGAAACTCCCATAGCAAAACCATAATACAAAGGTCACACTGTAGAGAGCAAATTAGAAGCATGCTCATATTTTTACATAAAATGCATATGCAAAGAGGCAGATACTCATCTTGCCATTGAAAACCCATAATTTGGTGTGCTTCTCTAATAATTCATTTGGGAATTTAGAAAGTGTGCAATACAGATTTCAATATACACCACTGAACTGAAAGAAAACACTGACATACAAAGACAAAAATTAATAACCTGGAAACTGAGCCAAAAACCCCCCCAGCCATTGTTTATGTAATCAGTGCCTTTCTTTTTCCTTACACAAAGGAGAATGTCTCATTTTTGTTTGTACAGATGTTACATCTTGTAGTACAAATACCACTGGATGAATACCTATGTGAGATTTAAATTGCACATCCTTGCACCTTGTAACAACCATGGATTCTGTTCACAGCTGAAGACAGTTCAAGGTGTGAGCTGCATCTCTTAGTTCCAAATAAACTCCATGGAAATCTCCCAGCTACCTCCACACCATGACCTCAGAGTATGAGCATCACATCAGCTCTGTCAGTGCAGCTCAGGTGTCTCAGATGTTTCAGGGCACCAGAGATACATGGTACATCTGTGCTTAGCACACCTTAGCAGACCCCTCCTGAAGTGGTGTGTGGAGAGGGATTCATCAGGCACCCACACATCACCTGACCAATTTCAGATGCCCAGATCCCATAAGAAGCTGGGATGCTCATCAATATCCCAGACAGGTACACAGGGTGGGCAGGCACAACTCAAACTTATGGAAGACTGCTCTTTCTGGAAGAGACTCTGGAGACTGTCTGACCTAAAATGACTCTACAGCTCTGTGTTTATCCAAGGCAATTCCCCCAGAATTCTCCAAGGCCTGTAAGAGAGGCTTGACACACGGTACATAAGCAGATGCAGAAGCACAGACAGACATTTCAATTTAATGAATTTAACCTCCATGGTCAGCCCTTCAGAAAAAGTAAAACAACTTTTTTAAAGGTTATGTTAAATAGTCAAGGGTTTTGTGTGTTCATTAGAAAAAGGAAGAAGGGAAGGGAAGGGAAGGGAAGGGAAGGGAAGGGAAGGGAAGGGAAGGAAGGAAGGGAAGGGAAGGGAAGGGAAGGGAAGGGAAGGGAAGGGAAGGGAAGGGAAGGGAAGGGAAGGGAAGGGAAGGGAAGGGAAGGGAAGGGAAGGGAAGGGGAAGGGAAGGGAAGGGAAGGGAAGGGAAGGGAAGGGAAGGGAAGGGAAGGGAAGGAAGGGAAGGGAAGGGAAGGGAAGGGAAGGGAAGGAGGGAAGGGAAGGGAAGGGAGGAGGGAAGGGAAGGGAAGGGAAGGGAACGGAAGGGAAGGGAAGGGAAGGGAAGGGAAGGGAAGGGAAGGGAAGGGAAGGGAAGGGAAGGGAAGGGAAGGGAAGGGAAGGGAAGGGAGGGAAGGGAAGGGAAGGGAAGGGAAGGGAAGGGAAGGGAAGGGAAGGGAAGGGAAGGGAAGGGAAGGGAAGGGAAGGGAAGGGGAAGGGAAGGGAAGGGAAGGGAAGGGAAGGGAAGGGAAGGGAAGGGAAGGGAAGGAAGGGAAGGGAAGGGAAGGGAAGGGAAGGGAAGGGAAGGGAAGGGAAGGGAAGGGAAGGGAAAGGGAAGGGAAGGAAGGGAAGGGAAGGGAAGGGAAGGGAAGGGAAGGGAAGGGAGAAATATCAAGACTTAAATTTCACAAAAGAATCCTCATGATAATGACACAACCAGAATAATAGTTCATAAAAGATAAGGAAATAAAAAAGCTTTTTATTACTTTTGGGGTTTTATTTGTTTTTAAAATTTCTGGGTTCTAACTCAAGATCACTTACAGGAGTGTGATTTGTGAATTCTGAACATTTGGGGTCAGCTGTATTAAAACACATGGAACAACAATGATGAAGGATGATCAGAAGAGTATACTGTGTCTTCAGGTTTTACATCTGATGAATTTCCCTCAAAGACAAAAAGATTAAAGGGAACATCACTGGTAGTAAAAAGCTGAGTATTTGGATGCTTGCCATGCCCAATTCCCCACTGGCAGTGAAGTGCCTGAGATAATGCAGAACAGTACCTCACAAGACTTGCTTCAGTTCTCTTTCACTGCAGGTAAATCTTTCTCTTTCCTCCTATGGCAACCACTTAAAAAGCTGAGTGGTTATCTTACCCAAGTCTTTCAAATATTTAAGGTTGGGAAGTTATGTCCTGTTTCATAGAATTATGGAATCACATGGAGTGGTTTGGGCTGGAAGGGACCTTAAAGATCATACAGTTCCAGCTCCCCTGCCATGGGCAGGGACAGCCTCCATTAAACTAGGTGGCTCAGAGCCTCATCCAGCCTGGCCTTGAACACTTCCAGGCATGGGGTGTATGCAATCCCTTTGGGGAGGTTTAATGCTGAAAAGAATGTCCAATTTCTGTCCATTAATATGTAAAGTCCCATCTCCCTGTCTTTAAAATGAATGAATAGTAATACAGTCTGACCTAATGACTTCCTCCTGACCAAAGGGACAAGGAGGCAGATTTTCCAGTCACTGGATGCAGAACTTCAGAACCTGGCTCTGCCACCCTGGACAACAGTAATGTTCCTGTGAGGGTTTGACATGGTCTCAGTGACAATATGAGTGGTTAGGTGTTGTCAGCTCATCCAGATATGAGCAAAACTGGGATTCAGGGGACTCCAAGCTGTAGTTTCAGAGCTCTGCAGAATAAGAAGCCATCACACTCACTCATTTAGTCCCTCCTTCACAACAGAACTGGCAGGCAGGATCAGACCAATTTTCCACAAAGTCCAGAACCTTGAGTCCTGTTCTAGTCACAGCTGGCAACGCTTCACTTCTACACAGGAGGGAGAAGAAGTGCATGTCTTGAAGCTGACAGTCCAGAAACAGCAGAATGTTCCTGAACCCATGTGTTTCCCCCTGGGTGTATGTGAATCAAATGGCCTGAATCCCTCACAAAACAAGATATTCTGAACTGGTGCATTACCTGTCTTCCCACTCTGAGGGGCTGATCATTTGCTACTGATAACTTCAGAAGTTACCTAAGTTACTTGGATGAGTAACTTGTTGAGGTAATAGAATAGTCCCTATTATGAAAATGTAAGGACCATTGCTTAAAGGCATTCTATATTTTTTAATGACTTTACAGTGATTGCTTATATTTGACAGTAAATAGCTGCTGTTCAGAGCAGAGAGTTTTTTCTCACACAAAGCAGTAAGTGCCTGTTTCCAGGGGATGCAGTATTCTGTGAGCCAATCACTAGTACAAAATTACCTAAAAATTAACTGCTGCCTAGGTAGCAGTGAAAAATATCTAATTGCACATGTGTTGTACAAACAGACAGGTTACCCATAGATGCTGTATCAAGATATGTCTTTGAAAACACATTTTCTAAAAATAATATTGGCATAGCTCATAATTTTAAATGTGGTTCAAAAATGCTCTAAAATTAAGGTCTGTAGAAATCTTCTGGGCAAGAAACCCCTTGCTTTGAAAAAAGGGTCAAGCACTGAAATTTAATAAAAAAATTTAAATTAATCAATGCTTAAAAATTGGATGCCTAAAGAATGGTTTAAAAGAAACGCTATAAATATGGATAAGGAAAGCAGTCACTACTGATAAAGGCACTAAAAAGCCATTCAAAACAGAAGATAATACTCAGAAGAAAACAAGCACCTTTCAAATAACATAGATGTAAATGGCAAAAGTGGAAAGCAATGGTATAAAAATATTCATTTTATATCCTATTCCACGTTTGAAATCAGACAAGATGAGGTATCCAGCCTATTTGATGCTGATGGAGAATGCTGCTGTGACATCAAAAAGGTGGTGGAGAAGTGTTTTATAAAGTTCACATTTTATGTTGCACAAAGAAAGATTATCTATATCTGAAAAGGAAGTAGGGAAGGTCCTTCCTGAAACTAACGTTTCATTTTGGACTGATGTTGGAAAGTAGTGACATTTGCAGTGGCAGTTCAGAATATCAAAGTGAAAGCCAAAAAGGTACACAGATATCCTGGAAAATACTGATAGTACTTCAGGGACTTGGTAAACCTAGTGAATCTCATGAGCACAACCAGTGTAATTACAGCTGTTAAGTGAGTGCAGGGGGTTTACAAGCTGGTTTGACTGGTGTGAAAACAGAAGATAACAAAACAAAACCCTGAGTTAAACTGTGGCTAACAGTGAGCCCTGGCAATAAGTATTTAAAGGCTGAGAAAGAGATGTAAAATTGTTCAAGATTAGTAAAAATTAAGAAAAAACTTTATGTACCTAAAAATCACACATTTATAAGACATGAGGAGTTTTTGATTTACCAGAAATTTCTAAGTTTCCCAAATGTGCTAAATCCTTAGTTTAGAATAAATTTATGTTTTAACAATCTATAAACACTGCTCCATCCATGGAGATAGATTAGGACTAGAGATTGGAGTTGTAGGAAATTATGACATTGAGATGAGGCATCCTTGTCAGGTATTCTAGGAGCTGCCTGACATGGGAGATGCTGAGAGGTGGACCATGGTGCATTTGTGCATTTTACCATATGACAAGCAATGAAAAGCACTTCCAGGTGGAGGTACATATGATTGGGAGCAGCATCCACGTGAGATGGCTCTGCTAATTCTACATCAGATTTGTGTCATACCCTTCTCAATAGTTTCTTCTAAAATCTTCATACCCCTGGTGACTGAGACAGGTCAGGAAGGATAATAAGGTGCAAGAGAGGAATTTGGAAGATATTGAATGATTCAAGGGTCTGAAAGCCAACATAAAGAGCTTTGGTGAGAAGATGTTGTAGTGGGGCTCTAATTTTTGGTTTGTGAGGTGCTGGGTTAAATTACAATGTAATGTGTTTTGACTGTAAGGCATTGCTTCTGACAGACTTCTCACTCAATAGATCCAAAGTGTGTGGTTTGCCTCACCTCAGCTCTCAATAAGAGTGCAATCAGTCTCTGAACTCCACTGCTCCTACCACCAAATTGCAGATTCCATCAGGAGATCAACAATTTATCTGTCACAGAAAAGTGGCATCTTACTGCTAAAGGCAGGCTTGTTAGATCAGCACAGAAAAACCTGTCCTTCCACTCCCTGTGCTGCACCTGCTCCGTGGATAATGAGAGGGCTTCAGGCTCCAGGACTGTCAGACTGAAATCTTTGACAAGGTCTGAATCCTGTGTCTGTGGGGGAATTGTCTGGATTTGGAGTTTTTGGTGGGGTTTTTTTTTAAGGAAACACTTATGGCTACAATTGACTGTCAAGCCCCACAAACTTACCAAACCATTGTCCTTACCAGTAATCCAGCTTTCTGCTCCTCAGAGATGACACAGACTACCTGCACTTGTACATGTGCTGGCTCTTTTGCCAACTTCCTCCTAGCATTAAAATTCTTTGGCTCAGCCAGTGCAACAGATTTTGCCCCAGAAATGATAAATGTCACCTTGTGCTATCCCCACAAAGGTTTTCTCCCTCACCCCATGACTTTGCCATTTCACTCAGTCCACACCTTTCAGCAGTTCTGCTGTGTCAGACAGAGGTCATGTGCCTTCCTCCTCTGCAACCCCCTCTTCCTCTTCCCTCCCTCCCTCCCTCCCTCCCTCCCTCCCTCCCTCCCCACAAGAAGCAGGTCTTGGGGAAATGCTTGGCCTGCTACCTCTCATGTATCTCAACATTTTTGCTGTCTCTTTGAGGTTTCTTGTTTGTGGATATTAAAATTGCAGGTTTTGAGGAAAGGGATCATCTCTTTGTTCTGTATTTGTGTAACACACAGTGACAGAGAAATGCCTCCTGTTTCTGGTTGTTTGGTAATACAAATTAAACAAGAGTAGTGACATGGCTGCCTAATTACTCTGCTTTCTTGTCAGCAGCAATTTCAATCAGTTGAATTTTGTGACAACAGAGTTAAGAGTGGGCACCATACTAAGTCTATTTATTTTGCCCTCTGGTGACTCAGAGCTTCTGGGCATGGATCTTTAAAGAGCTAATGGCACTGTGAAGGCAAAACCTGGAGCTGACTGCTCCTTCTCCAGGTCCTTAGAGTGATCAGGGGATGTTTCTCTTCCCCTTCTTTGACTTATTTTTCCCAGAACAGTGTCAGCCTCATTTTCCTGCTGCAGCCCTCTAGAAGGAGGCTCTGGGTCTCTCCCCCTTCACTCTCCCAATGGGGAAGGCAGCTCTTGCTGGTGCCACCAGCCGTGCCCTAGGCAAGGGCCACTCATGTGTTGCACTCCTAGCCCTGGCTGCACTGCCATGCCACAGCCATTAGATGTTCTGCCACATTACACTTTTAAAAATGTGCAACTTCTGGTTTGATTTTGGCAGCGTGAGACGGTGATTTAAATGCCTCCTACCTCCTTTCCTGAGTCAACGCTTCAGCATCACTGCTAAGAAGCACAGCTGGCTGACAGCTCTTTGGGAGTCAGCCTCCTGAAACAAGTCCCAGAGAGAGGGAAATATGGCATCATGCCCTGCTTGCTTCTAAGAACTGAAACACACAGGAGCTCAAATGACTGTTTCCTCAAAGTTTTCCTTTTATAAATGATCACCTTTCTGAACACGGTAGGATTCCTTGATGCTGTTCTTAACCAAGCAGTTACCTTCCTACCAGGACCAGCTCTCCTGGGCTGTTTGCTGGATTTTTTGTGTAGTAGGCATTTGGGTTCAGGTACTCCCCTCTTGCAATGTGGATGAGGGGATCTGTGGTTCTTCCTTGGACAGCCTTCCTAAATGGGTTTCTCTCTTCAAGGAGCTCAATAGCTCCCCAGAGGAGAAGCCTGTACCAGTCCTGAACAAAACATCAATCGTCATTCAGCTTAAAGTTCTCATGTAAACCAGACTGTCTTTACAAAGGTACATTCAACCTTAATTTTTATTGCTCCTAGCTGAAACTGAAGTAAAAGAGACCATGAATCAGCAAACTAATTGCCTTTTGTATTAGCTGGGGATGTTAGTATGAGTGCAGAACTAATTAAATATTGAGATTAGTGCTCTCAGGAGTAGGTACTTTCAGCAGATGTGTTGGATAGAACTTGCATTAGAACTGATGGCAAGTAAGGTATATTAAAGAGGAAGCATATGTAATATGAAGTAGAGTGCAGTTAAGGAGTTGTTTTAAAGAGTTATTTTAAGAATCAAGACCAAAAGAAGCTAAGTGTTATAAAGCTAATAAGCAAATACAAAGCTATTTATTTTTTTCCTCAGATGAAATTAATGGGAACTTGAGAAATAATTTCAGTTGGACCTGACCTCTCAAATACCTTTGATAATGAAACCCCTATTCATACAGAGCTGTGTTTCTTTCATTTGACATTGTCTGTCATCTTTTTTAAACAAAAGTTTATTTATCCCAGTCCGTTTTTTCTGCTGAGATTTGAGAAATGACACTGAAATCACTACACAGTAGATATGGAGGATGATGCACAGTGCTAAGCAGCAGCAGTACTGAGCAGCTGTATGGACAGCTTCTCCCACAGACTCAGAATACAGATGCAGAAAAAGCCATCCTTGATCCTTCAGCTGGGAATTTTGCCTGCAAAGGAAAATATCCATAATTACTGACAGATATGAAAATTAACAGGGATCCTGGCCCAGTGGCTTCCTTGTGGCACGGCAAAATCTCTGATTATGAAACTAGACAAACTAAATATTATTTCCATTCAGTAATGCAATGAGCTTTGCCTAGGGGAACCCAGATTACAATACTAGCTTTTCAGTTTTAGGCAAAATTTACATTCTTAGAAATATAGGAGTTACCACACAGAACTAAACCAAAATCCTATTTCATCCATTGTCTCATTCCCGACGATAGCCAGGAATCAATATATCCCTAGGGGGTATAAGTGCAGCATAACATCTCCTACTAAGTCATCAGGAACCCTTTCCTGCAGAAGCAGCCATTTAGTGCCTGACAAGCTTGCTAGGTACCTTTTGTAAGGAGCCTTCTCTGAATTGCAGCAATTTACCCGACTAGACTTTTCATTATGTAGTAAGTTTGCCATGCATACGTGCACTGAGCACTTTTTAAAAGCTGCATATTTTACAGCTACAGCTCATAATTTGACAAGGCTTTTAGCTTGGTCAAACGAAGCCAATTCCCCACAAAACAAGCATAGTTGCTTCTTTTCAGCAAATGATGTTTCCCTGCCAAATTCTACTCACAGCCTCAAGCCTTTTCACTCATCTCATATAATTTCATATACAGACACTTAAAACTTGGGCTCTTTTTAAATCACACCAAACTTGAAAATGCCTCATCAATTTTGCCTGTCCCTCTCATTCCACCCCCTTAGGGCAGAAAAGAAATATTTGAGTAATTTTTACTTTTACCTACCTGATTCTGCAGAGGAATGCTTGCATAAGCCCTTAGCAATGCTCCACTGGGTTCTTAAAGGGGGTTTCTTTGAAAAACTTGAAAATTTTCAGTAACCAAAAAACAAGGTCAAAATTAAGTCTTCAGTAACTTTAACAAATGGGGTTAACACCTCTCTCTTAATTGATGGAAGGACCCAGAGATGTAAATTGGAAGGCAGACAAGTAAACAGTCAAGTGTGATGTGTTGTGGTTGGTTTCTATGACTTAATGAAGCTAAATCTATGCATCCTTTGTGAAAGACAACTACTTACCTTGGCAGATTCATCTGTTGCTGTGCACTGATAGTCTATGACTCTGATTCTTGTTATTGAAAGCTTGATTTGCTGAAAATAAAGGTGTGTTGAAAGCCAGGAAAATTAGACTTACTTTTATTATGATGTTGAATCAAATTGACTGACAGAACCATGAAAGCTTTGAAATTAAGCCTGTAGGGCCACATTAACATAACGTGCATAAATCTTGCTTTAAATCTTCATTGCATTTGACTATTTTTTGAATATCAGAAAAATAAATGATCTGTGGCCCGTTACATACCAAATTGATTCCACCTAATTCTTTGTCAAAAAGCCATCCCAAAGAGAGATTGAGCCAGCAGTGTCTAAGCTATAGCCTTCTAGAGTTTATCAAGGCCATGATTAAGCACAGTTGCTATTCATCATTTTTAAGGCAGAACAGTAAATCTGAGTGTCAGATTTAAAACTTCCAGTAACTTCAACCTGAGATTGCTTTAAAAAAAATTGCCAAATGTAGCTTTGGACTAAACAGCCTACCAACCCCAGAAAAGTTACAGAGCAGAAGCATGTGAGTCATATAGCTTAAGAACTACTGTTAGGAGCTTAATGACTTGTTTCCACCAAGTAGATATTTTGCAGTGCAGACCAGTGGGGAAGAGCACTCTGATCATGCTGATTAAAATGCAAAATTCTTGTATACAGGTTGATTTTTGTTGAGCCAAGTCTTGTGGCCATGAAGCCCCTGAGCCATTGTGGTTTAGAGCCACTGCAGATCTGAACAGATTGTTTTTGTATACTTACTGCATAATTCATATCAATTTAACTTAGGAGCTTCTATTCACTCTCAGAAGAGGAATAAAATACAAAAGCAGCACACCACCATCCTTGGGAACAAAATGGTTCCTCCCCTTACACCAGATTTTCCTAATCAAACACCTAATCTAAAAGAAATATATTCTGACATCTTTTCCATAGCAGGAGCTGACTGAAAACGTGTCTCAAGAATAGCAAAGATAGGGACTGTCCATCTGGCAGACAAACCAAACACCTGTGCAGGAAATCTGTTGCATACGTCCTGTTTTCCTGTCTGAGTTCAAAGGACTGCTCCACCCACCACAACATCTTTGCTAAGAGAGTAGCTGGATAAAAAGAAAGCAGAAGTTTGCTGCTACTGAAGTTGCTTTGAAGCTGTTGAGGAACCTTGAACCTGAAGATTGTGCAGTATGAGGTGCAGAGAACACTCTTTATAGCAAACTTTATGGCCAAGAGCAGCTGTCTAGTCAGAGAATTCAACCAGTGCAAGCCTTTGATCAAAGAAGATGGATGTGCATTGAGAAAATCCTCGCAGTTAAATGCCAGCGAGTTGTGTATGATCCTGTGCTGGTTTGGGCTGGAATACAGTTAATTTTCTCCACAGTAGCTGGCATGGGGCTGCTTTGGAGTTGTGCTGCAGTGTTGATAACTCAGGGGTGTTTCAACTGTTGCTGAGCAGTGCTTGCACAGAGTCAAGGCTTTTTCTGCCTCTTCCCCCACCAGTGATCATGCTGGAGGTGCACAAGAAGTCAGGAGGGACACTGCCAGGACACCTGATCCCAGCTGACCAGAGGGATATCCCTCCATATGGCATTATACTCAGCACATAGAACTAGGGGAAGACAAAGGGAAGGGGAATGTTTGGAGTGATGCTGTTTTTCTTCCCAAGTCACCGCTGCAGATAATGGAGCACAGTTTACCTGGGGATGCCTGAACACCTGCCTGCCCATGGGAATAGGTGAATTAATCCCTTACTTGGCTTTGCTTTTCTTCAACTCTTAAACTGTCTTTATCTCAATCCATGAGTTGTCTCACTTTTTCTGTGGTTTCTGATTCTCTCCCCCATCACACCAGGGTGTTTAGTGAGTGGTTGTGAGTGGCTGAGCTTCTGGCTGGGGCCAACGCACATCAGACCCTCACCACTGTGTTTCATAACCAGCAGCACAAATGAAACTGTTTCTAAAAGACAGCACACTTCTGTTGTTCTTTTATTAACCAGTAAAAGTTATTGGTTATGCCTGATTTATGATGGGTTGCTAATCCCAGCAAATTCTCTGCAAGCAGCTGTCAAAAGATCATCTGAATCTCAGCATCAAATAGGAAAAATACTGAGGCATTGAAGAGATGTAACTCACAACATCCTCCATATCTGTAATGAGGAAATGGAAAAATGAAAGCTTTTCATGCTAGGAAAAATCATTGATGTTGTCTTTAAAAGCTGAATGAATGGAAGCCAAGGCTCACCTAGCTAATAAAAAGCAGAAGTATATCAAGTTTCTATGGGTTTGCCTTTTATCCTGTTTTTATTTCATTGAATGTGTGTGAGCTTGAATTGCCTGGTATTTGTCTGAATCTCCTAATTTCTCATTTGACTACAAACATAGAGCAAGTGAAGATTAAAAAAAAAAACTAACAAAAAAACCACAGACATATTTTTGAAAATTTTTCCAGAATCTGGATCATTTTTTTCATCCCATTTAGAGCATAAACATAAATTTATCTCAGCTATCTGGACAAAATTAAGAAGAAGGGATTAGCTTGCCTCCAGAGGACAGATATGTGTTGATGGGTTTGAAAGGATGTAGGAACTTCTTTAGTCAGCTTTATCACCAGGAAAATCATTGCATCCAACAGCTCCTTACTGTTAACACTCGCAGCTAATGTGATTAGACTTTCTTAACCTTCAAGTGAACTTGTCACCAGAACAGAATAAAGACAAAGAAAAGCAATGCAGAAATAAAATGGAGCTACTTTTGTTTAAACTGGAGTTCTATTCCCAGGAAAATAATGAGAAATAGATGTGTATTAATAACTATGCTGGAAGAACTGGGCAAAAGAAAACTTGTCTTTTTAATTGTTAAGATTTTTGTTAGCCATAGGTACATTTGGTCACACATTTTCAAGAACAGGACAATACAGCCTGTTGTGCTCCTGAGCCTAGAGGTAACTTGACATTCTTGATTATTAGGCATCACTCAACTTGGCAAAATGAGAGACAAGTTTATGTTTATAACTGAGTTCGCTGAGCCATGAGAAAATGTCACAAAGGTATTTTAACCTCAGTTTCAATGTGATTTTAGAGAAACTGAGCTGTTTGTTTTGGAAGCAAGTACATACTGCTAATGCATCTTTACAACTGGGATAGTGCCTGCAGGTAATTAAGTCAAACAGTCACTTGTTGTGGAATCTAATTGATAACATCCTTTTCACTATTGACTTAATCCTGGGCAGATAAGTTAAGAGGAAAGCCCACCTGCAATATTTAGGCTCCAATTCACATTGAACTTTTGGTAACCCTCAATGAAGTCTAATTGAAATTTTCAAATGTGTATTCCCCTCACATCAATTAATGCACTTAATGCTGCTGTAGAGTTATCTCTAACATTGTTTTTAAATGCTCATTTAGACTAATGTAGGGATAGCAATTATTTTAAATTCCTGATCCATTTCAGCCTGTTTTTCTGTGAAGGCAGTCTTGCATGACCAGTCTGGATGGGATTCAACCCACCTAACTGCAGGTTACACACATATCTGTCTTACAACTAGTTCTAATTTCTGTGAAATGAGCCTACTTAGCAAAGGAGAAAATCCTGTAATTATAAAAAGAAAGAGGAAGGCTACTGCCAAAGTTCCTCCATTTGCAGGCCTCAGAGAAACCACATAGATGGAATTTGGCAAAAGTGAGCAGGGGCAACTGGTCTCCCAGACTGGGAACCTGTCATGGATATAAATCTCCAGTAACTAAGTTGAGAGTAAATTTAGCCTTGGAAGACTTCACTTTACAACATAAATGATTGCACCTGATTTAATCACTTGAGACTCCCTTTTTCATGAAAAAAAATAACAAAAGGATGATTCAATTTCTGGGTTCCCAGGTCACCTAGATGGTCTTACCTGAAGAGAGCAATGTTATTTAAAATCTTATAAACTGTTTGCTGGAGATTATGAAAGTAAAGAATGAGTGAATGAAAATGTTAAGAAAAGAAGAGAAAAAGAGTGGGACAAAAAATTTCTATTTACTTCCAGGAAATCCTATAAAAGTTTGGAAACAAATACTGGATAAACTCCCAGGAAACACACAGCAGCTAGGCATAGCTTCCCCAAAAACCTCTGTTGCTATTAACTTCTTCTGGCAGACTGGAAGTTTGGATGCTTTTCTGTACAAAAATTAAGCTGAGTATTGCTCTATGTCATGACAAGTTATTCTTACTTTCCCAGTCAAAGGGAAAGATTAATCTCACCCAGTTTATATCGTCTAAGAATTAGCATCTCCTATAGTTACAGGAAAGAGATAGGATAATCCAAACTGATATTCACCCTAGCTATGGAAGGTTGTCTAGACCCACTGCAGGGAAGGCAGCACAGGTTCTAGGCTGGGTCAGAAGGGAGCTTGGGGCCCATCATTTCAACACCACCACATCTCACATAGGCTGATTGTGACACTGCACTTTCAAACTAGTGCCCAAAGAAAGGATGAGCTGCCTTCTTCAGAGCCTTTTCCCCTCTACTGAGCAAAAGGAGTTTAAATTTATGCATTAAACTCATAGATGGTGAAGATTATTTGAAGAAATTGCATCCAGACTTAATCAAAGTGAAGATGCCCTGAGAGAGAAAACCAGTGCTCTCAGCATGTTTCACCAGGGAAGTTCATCTTTCCAAAGGGAGGCTGAAATGAATGCTCCGGGGAACATTTGTTCACCTGCTGTAAAGAATCAACTTTTTTTTTCTCTCTCTTTATTTTATGGAATTCCTCCTCATTTGCTCAGCAGCAGCATTCAGGGAAGGTAGGCAGGGATACTCAGCTCTCCAGGTCGACTGCAAATTCCCAGTCAACTGTCTACTTGTGGATTGCACACACACTAAAGTCTTACAAGTAAAATATGCCCATTCACTATGCAATTTCTTTTTTTGATAATTTTAATCTGATTAATACAAAATATCCAGCAGTGATCACTAGTTGCAGCTACAGAGGAATCTTTTCAGCATTAGAGCTGGACATGCAGACTGCAGAAATTCTGTATTTCCATAAGCTCTAGCTGGTGTTCTGTCATGGAAGCAAATCAGATCTGTAATTAGATCTTTCATAAGAAATCTGAAAACAGAGACGCAGTAATTTATGCACCTTAGAAATTTTTGAAGCACCTTGCACTGATGGAGCAAGATGGAGATCAGATGGAATTGTTTCAGATGGATTCTCATCTCACTTATGCCCCTTTCTCAACTTCACCAACTTGGATTGTTTATATCTTGTTCACACTAGGGTAAGTGAAACCCGTGGGAATATTAATTATGGGTGTATTTGGGGAGGGATGGGAATTCTTTTAAGGATCCTTTTTCTGCAGTATTCTACCACTGATAGACTAAACTACAGTATCACAAAGAGCATATTCACTGACTGAAAAATAAGATAATCATATGCTGAGAAAAAGGAAATGGAGGAAATGAACAAACAAAATTAGAATATAAAGCAGAGATTAGAGGCACAAATGTGTACTCACAAAGGTGCTGAAATTTTGACAAATCAGACCGTTGCAGTATCTGCTGCCAGTTGCAACCAGAATCTGAATGAGGGAGAAAGGAAAGTATGTGGGGAAAAGCTCCAGTCATGTTTGATTTGACTTTTCTGAAAAAAAATGTTTATCTTTAATAGACAAATTTGACTAGTACTTACACAGATGCTGGCACCAGATCAAGTAATGAAGCCCTCAAAAAACAGAGAGTAAAACAACAAAACAACTTTCAATTTTCTGCTTGCAGATAAAAGAAAAGCAGACATAGATCTAAAGCAGGAGGGAGAAGAGCAAATACTTTTCTGTAAGGCTGCATGCATATCCTCACAAAATGCCTTTTATAGCTCTTAACAATTATTGGCTCTCTCCCACCATTTCTGAAAGCTGAGACATTAATCACCAACTGAACAATTGCTACTAATAATTCATTTGGCTGCATTCCAAATAATAGTGAGTAGCAAGACAGTCATGGTGTTGTGCATATGAGAAGTCACAGGAATATATTCCTAGTTACTAACCACTTCAGAAAATCCCTAAAGACACATTTTAAAACCAAAGCAAATCAAAGCAGAGGAAGAATACATGAAATGAAAATTCTCTGAAGAAAGGTCTTTTCCATGCACAGGTCAATAACACCATTTGCAATGAAGCATGATCAGGTTTCAAAGAGTTATTACATGAGAAATCTTCTGAAGTACAAGGTATCTCAGGCCAGTACTTCCCAACTGACTAACTATGATTTCAGATGTCTGAAATCAATACCAGTCACTTGGTTTTGAAACTTTCTTCTTCAGTCTGCATATAGATTCAGAGATTAACATTCGGGCTGAAATCAATGAGAGGAAGAAAAAACAGACTACAAAACTAAATCATTTTAATTTATAGTGTTCTAGAATGCAACATAAACCATTTCATGTGAGAGTCAAGTAAAATACTATCTGGGTCTATTCTGGTTTTACAGCCAGGCCCTTCCTAACATAGAAAGTAGTTCAGAAAAGTATGGGAAAAGCAACAGAGGTCCATAAGAATTCAAATGTATGCTCAAAAGGTCCAATCCTGAGCATTCTCATGTCAGTGGGAGATCCATTTCTCTAACCAGGAATTGTTATATTGTCTCAGCTAAGCAGTTTCTAACTTTTGTAAGAAGTATTCTGAAGGAGTTTTTCCAGTAGTTGCCTAGGCTTAGGTATCTCAGCACCAAATTTTTAAAAATGTAAGTGGGTAAAGTGAACTTAACTCAAGACAAATTATGGTCTTACCAAGGGTTCAAGTGACAATATCCATGTATTTTACAAATTGATATATAAAGCTTTCATTCTGCCTTTAGCTGAAGCAATAAGCCACAGAACTCACACAAGTTTGGGGTCTTTTGGCAGTTAATTTAAAAGTGTCTGATCAGAACAAGCAATTATGACTTCAGGTCCCTCAGTGCCAAAAAGTAATTAGCTTGAACCTACATGAGTTTGTTTGCTATTAAAGACAAGCTGAACTGCTTTATATACCTTGTAGAACATCATCCTTTCAATACTGTGCAAATGAGCTTTCTGTGAAGACTTGCATAAGTCTATTACAAACTAAAGCCAGACTCTGTCTCAGAGGAATGAGTGAAACCTAGGGACAGAATTTGGGCTATAGTTTTAATCACCTGCAAAATTAAAAATGCCATCTCTTTCAGACACAAATTTGTCAACTCCTTTCCAATGAAACATCTACAATAATCCATAACAACATGGTAAATCATAATGAATAACTCTAAAACCATGCATTAATTAAACTTGTATGTGAATTCTTTTATAGCACAAGTAGGGAGGAGTTCAGATCTCCACAGCCAATGAATGTAGAAATTAATTGAGGCTTTACCACCTCCAGCAGCCTTTTAACAATGCATGGGTATTTTGATAAAATGACAGATTATTGCATTTTATTTCACACCCTAACCAGTGTCTTAGGAAGTCACCTAGCCTGTAATGCTCCTAGTACATAATTTTTTAAAAAAGAGTGAGGTGATGATGCAAGCTTTACTTCAGCCTTTGACCTTTTTTTGCTCATACACACCATCACTGAATCTCTGGACTGCATGTAGGTCAGTCTTTCCAATTAAAACATTGTGAACTACAAGGCACTTCACTGGCAAATGAAGGGAAATTTATTTTCTTTTGAACATGTATAAAGAGCACAGGGACTTGAACAAGGTGTTCCAGTGTTTTAGTCACAAGGATCAGACTGGGAAATAATTTTCTTCTGAATCTTCTTTCTTTCTTTATTCCCTGGACCTCACTGCTTTAGTATAATAGAAAACCTGTGGTACAAACTTCTGAGCTGCAACTCCTAGTACAGAGTGAGTATTTTTGTTGAGCATAACACTTTCAGATGGAAGGGGAAAAGTTTCTGCAATTTCTACAGCAACATAGTTAGCAACTATAATCTTCAATCAGAGTGAAATGGCAGCCACTTGAAGCCATGCCAATACAATAAGGAAATAATTGGGCCATTGCATTTTCCAATTTCTGACACAAAAACATTGAATAAAGGAAGAAAATTCACTTCTATCAAATACACTGCAGTTAATTTCACTCTGAAGACATTTGTCAGTGTTTCAGCCCCAGTGTCACTCTCTCTGCCCTCCTAGTCCCACACCAGTGACAAATTGCCAGTCCTACTTACCTGCAACCCCATTGTAGCTTTTCATTTTCTCTAATCTTTCTCTCAGCGGAATAAATAGTTTCCCAGGAACATTTTCTGAGACATTTCATTCATAGATTATAGACATGAAAACACAGATTGTGGCCAATTTTTAAAATCCCAGTTTTGTAGCTCTCTCCAACTCCATAAGAGAAAAAGGTACCTTCACTTAAAAGCCACAGACTTCAAAACTATGTATATAGAACTTGCCCTTGAAAAGCAGATCCAAACATCAGTGTCTGTACTTGGTAACAAGCCTACCTTTAGGCTGGCTTGAAAGCTTCAATATTTGGTGGAAACACACAGAGATAAAATACAGATTTTTCCAGTTTTAACACAGATTTCTTGTCTTCATAGTTTTATGAATTCTTACAGCACTTTTAAGCACACCCAAGTAAAGTGAGATCTAGGTGATTTCCCATCAAATCTCTCATCTATCAATGAGACAAAATATCCCTTCTGTCATAACCGCATTGTTTGGGCTTTTTTTCTCATATCTAATAATAATTTGGGATTTGGAGGTAATCTATGGTAGTCTATAACCTGCTGATATTCCACAAATAATAAACAGAGAAAATTATCATTAAAAAAATCTTAGGGGGAAAAAAGGGCCCTTGTTAGTTATCAGTTTATACGGAATTTACACAAAAAGACCAGGATGAAATTTCTGTACTCCTAGATAAACACAGTACAATTCTCCAGCAGAGATGAGAGATGAATGCCTTAGGATATAGCCTCTCTTGCTGCACATTCCAATCTCTCTTACTGTTAATGGAATTGCATACACTTACTGAAATGCAAAACCACATCTCTCTGCTGGTGTCTAAACAAGGAAATAAAAAGTGTGTTCATTACTGAAAGAGAGCTTGTACAGATAAAGCATGGGACTGACATTACTAGGGGTGCTCTTAAGACACTTGTATTACCTTTATGGACAATTTGTGTCTTCAGGACCTTGAAGGAGGTCCTGCATTCTTTATCAGCACTAACAGTCTAAAGGATGTAATTGGCAGCTGGATTAGGACATTCTTTTACAAATAGCAGGAGATATTTTTACAAGTTCACAGACAATAGTTTTGGGAGGAGCTGTTGTCTCCCTTGAAGGCAGAGAGGCTCTGCAGAGAGACTTCAACAAATTAAAGGCCTGGGTAATTACCAACCACATGAAATTCAACAAGAGAAAGTGCCAGATTCTGCACCTGGGCTGAGAATATCCTGGATGTATGTACAGACTGGAGAATGAGAGCCTGGAAAGCAGTGCCATGTAAAGAGCTGAAAGTGTGAGACTCATACCCAGGATGGCAGAGCAAGTGTGACAGCAGTCCAGGGCTCAGTGTAAATCAGGGCACTGCACACACACAGCTGGCTTGGAAAGAATCCTTCAGACCCACTAACTGGTGTTGGCAGACAGAGTTATTTTATACAGGAAATGTAACATCCAAGTTCACCAGTGACCATGGAACTGGGGAGGAGGGTGCTGTGGCACCTTCAGGGGTGAGTGCTCTGGGTAGAACAGGGACACCAACAGCCTCTGACACTTCTGAAAAGCAACAAGATGGGCTCCCAACATGGCCAGAGTTAGCAGAGATGCAGGGCTGAGCACAGACAATCCTGCAGCTTTTCTAGAGCTGGGATGGGACACGGCTGAGATGAAATTGGGGCCCAGGATCCTGGGTGGGTAATCCCAGGTTCAGCCCATGGAGGAGAATAAGGCCCTGGTTGCCCTCAGGGCCATGCACTTTATCTCAAGAGAAGTTTTTTATAATGCTAGAAGCTTCCTCAGTGAATCCCATTAGTGTCCTAGATCTACTAGGGAACTGACTGCAAGCAAGCCACTAATACCAATGCCATGAAATCTCTACATAGGCACATACATTTACCAAGTGACATCAGCTTCCCTCCTTTGCTACAGCCAAACACAGCTACAAGTGAGGTTCTGACAGTCAACCTGGAAGTGACACTATCTCCCAAAGGCTGAATTGTACAAGCATTTCTAGGCAACAGGAATGCTTTTCTTTTCCCTATCCAGCTCTAGAGAGGCAGACTACCCCTTGTCAGAAACCATTGCCCAGTGTGACAGTGGAACAGCACCATAATTCTTCTCAAGCAAATTCAGACTGATTGTCTTAGGCAGTTTGAATATTGTTTGAAGATTACCTGACTGATTTTGCCTGTAGCAAATTAGGAAACACATGCATGTGTCGCTTTGCAGGTCTGTAGTCCCAAAGTTTCCTCTAACATAAATGCCTTGGATGTTTTTATATATATCTAAAATGGAAACGTCTGCTTTCATCTGTTAGGATCTGTTGCTCTGTTAGCAACACTTATCTTGTTATCCCACTGTATTGCAGCTGTACTGAGCAACAGAGACCACGTAAAGAGCTCACCTCTGTCCTTCCCTCCTGATAATGGTGGGAACAGAGGCAATTTTACCTGGAGAGAGCTGAAGAGAACTGGATGATTTTGCATCACCTGTTCTGACATTTGGTGGCTATAATTCAGTGGAAGAAGTTGTTCTGTGTGACACAAAGCCCACTGGTATTGCCAGATCCACCATCCACAGGGAGTGATCATGGCCAATGTATGTGTCTCCATCTGGACTCAAGATTCTGAATTATCTTCTCATTCCTGAGAAGAAGCTCTTGGTACCCTAGAGTTACCCTCAAAACTATTTTGGAGAGTGTTGCACCCTACCACATAGGTCACACCTACTGGTTTATTTCCATTATCCCATTGAGACATCAGCAGATGTCTCAATGTAAACTGCCATATTTCCTGAGGAAAGCAACAGGCAACCTCCAAAAGGCCAGAGTTTCCAACAGGTGGGTAAAGGACACACAGAAAGGAATTCCTGCCACGTCCACCAAGGCAGCAGAGGCAATGGAGAGAGGAGATAGCCCCAAGGGCCTTTTCAAAGCTGCCACAGTAAGACTGGCAAGGTTTGAAGGGGAAAGACTCTTCCTTGCAAAAAATGGAGTTTCGGCATGAAGTGAGCCCTAACAACCAAATTTAAAATTATAGCTTTTTCTTTTCTTCCTTGGATATCAAGATTTGTGTTTTCTGAGATGTCTAAGATTACTCAGACTTTATTTGTATTAAAGGTAGCTCCTCTCTGGGGTCCCAGCCAGAATATTCAAAGAGAGATGGCAAACATAAAAGTAGGCTACCTCCTGGCTCGGCTTATTAGAAAATCCATCATTCTGGGGTGAATGGGATCTATTAGACTTAGCTGATGCTCATTGTGCAAGCACTTTTCCTATTTTCACAGCCATGCTCTTCACTTATCTCTTAATTAACTTTTCAGAGCACATGAAGAATGGAAAACAACCTATCTTTTCCTCATGCTTCAAAAACCCTTTTTTAATATTTCCTGTCAGAGGCTCAAACTCTGCAGTTAAGCAAGGAAGAACAGTTATCAGGGTGTGTTAAAGAAATTTGAACTATATAATAATCTTATAATGAATGAAACTTGAAATATATTACCATATAAGAAGCGAAAAATTTAGGGAAACTCTTAGACTTCATAAGGTTTTTCAGTGCCCAAAATATCTTTTACATTGCTGTGGGTGCTGCACTCACAATTCTGCAGCCTGCCTTTCCCTGCCAGCTCTGAACCCTCTTACTCAGGCTAAAAAAGCAGCATTTTCCAGATTCTCCAGGGCTGGATTTTTCTCTTTTTGCTCTAATACTATTTGCTCTCATCTTGCTATTCTTAGAGCTTTGCATCTCCAAACTTTGCTAAGTGTCATTACAGATTCTTCTTTCTGTTGTTGGCATGAAAATCCCACGTTCTTTTCCCCTGTCTCCTACCCTTGGTTGTAGTGTTTGATTTACATTAAGAGAGACAATAATGCCATTCAGAGAGACCTCGACTGACTTTAGAGGTGGGTTTATTCAAAACTCATGAAGTTCAACAAAGCAGTGTGCCAGGTTCTATACCTGGTTCATGACAATCCTAGGCACACTCACAGGCTGAGCAGAGAAGGGACTGAGAGCAGCCCTGCAAAGAAAGATTTGGGGTTGGTGGTTGATGAAAAACTCAGCATAAACCAGCAGTGTGAGCCCACAGCCCAGAAAGACAATTAAATCCTGGGCTGCATCAAAACCAGCGTGGCCCATGGGTTGAAGGAGGTGATTCTCCCCCTCTGCTCTGCTCTTGTGAGAATCCCCCTGGAGCACTGCATGCAGCTCCAGTACCACCAACACAGGAAGGACATGGAACTGGTGGAGCTGGTCCAGAGAAGGGCCACAAAGTGGGTGAGAGGGCTGGAGCATCTCCCCTGTTGAAGACAGGCTGAGGAAGTCGGGGCTGTTCAGCCTGGAGAAGAGCAGATTATGGGGAGACCTCGGAGCAGCCATCCAGTATCTGAAGGAGGCCTGCAGGGAAGCCCAAGAGGGGCTTTGTGAGGAACTGTAGTGATAGGACAAGGAGCAATGGCTGCAAGTTGAAAGAGAGGAAATTTAGCTTAGATATTAGAAAGAAATTCTTTACTGTGAGAGTGATGAGACAGTGGAACAGGCTGCCCAGGGAGGTTGTGGATGCCCCAACCCTGGCAGTGATCAGAGCCAAGTTGGATAAGGTCTTGAGAAGCCTGGTCCAGTGGGAGGTGTCCCTGCCCATGGCAGGAAAGGCTGGGACTAGATGCTCTTTAAGATCCTTTCCAATCCTTTAACATTCTATGATTCTATGATAATATGCATGCACTGAGCTTTACAACCAAGAGCAGCAGCTACTCCTCATCAAAGTATATTCCTATCACAGCTAATGGCACTGAAAGCAAGACAGCAAAAAAAGGTTCTGAAAAAAGAAAATATAGTAACTCTAGGAAACTTTTCTGGGGGGACAAGGGATCCTAATGCACTGGAGAGGGCATCTGCAGACAGTGTTTGACAAGGGAGCCTCATCACTTTTTCTCCTGGATGGACCTAGGAAAAGCCTTTCTGCTTTGTTTTTCAATTTACTCTCTCTTCTATTTCTAATATTTTCCCCCCAAAGTAACTTTCAGGACTACAGCCCATATATGTTTCTAGCTACAGACCCTGCTAAGATGTCTTTCAGCATTTGAACCCGGCTCAGCATCCTTTGTGAAGCAATAACAAAGTCATGTCTCTGGTGTTAGAGTCTTTCTTGGTAGGCTTGTGGAGTTCACAAGTAGAGTATAATGGGGATTAGAGAAAAAGGCAATTCGAAGACTCAGAGCAAAGACAGCCTTAGATCAGGATTCAAGGCTTGGAAGTAAAATCAAGACAATGCAGAAGTTCACTGAACTATGGGATCATAAACCATTAAGATAATATAGAACTAGGACAAAACTTCTAGTTAAAAGCATAAAAAATGCAGCCAGACAGAGTTTGTGAAAAACAGCATGAATAATTGTTCAAAGGATAGAAACACAGACATTAGAAAAGTTCAGTCTTCAGACAGCTTTTGTGTTTTTAAAAGCAAAATCATTTTATGAAAGTCTGGAGACATAGACTGACAGATCTGAAAAGGAAACAAAGTGAAAATGCTGTAATAATCTATATCCCTGCTAACAAGGCTTCCCTAACAGTCAAGACTTCTCCAAGAAAAGAATCAAGAGAATTTTTTCTGTCAACTCTATAAGATGGAGCTACATTCACGGAATACAATTACATAAAATTATTAACATATTAACTTCTAATTATTACTATTATTAGCATGTTAAAACCAAAATAAAATTATCAGCTATAAAGGCTGGTATTATTCAGTGTCTATTTTTGTTGAAAATTTACACTTATCACCAATGCTTCATGTTGTTCATTGCATTTGGTGTACTAGATAACAGAATGATTTCAAACACATTGTTCACATTCTATATAGCAATAATCTTGCCTGTCTGTGAAAGTGGTGTGAAAGTAATTTCAAAGTTATTTGGAGTGTCACTGTAACACATTATGGGTAAATGACAGAACATGAAAAGGATTGTCTGTCTCTGACTAGAAAGAAGCAACATATGCTTCATCCTGTACCAGACACAACATGAGAAATACACTTCCATGTCCTGCTCTTTCCTTCCCACCAATACCACAGCAAGGAGCAAATGCAGCAAGAAAGAAAGGTGCCAGACCTGGGCTGTCAGTCCTGGCACAGTCCAAACCTGCCAAGTGCTTGGCTAGTGATGCAAATCCTGTGCTACATCACATCCCAAGTGCTAATTGTAGTATCCTATATCTCCCATGAATGTTACATCATAGCTAGCAGCACTTCTCAATGAAACTCATAATTCTCTTTTGCTTTTCTTTTTACATTAATTCAGCTCTTTATCATACTTTCTTTATGTTTGTGAGGTGATGACCACTTCTGCAAGTGTCAGCAAACAGCAGTAATTCCACAGTTATCTCCAGGAACAAAATGACAGAAGCAAAAGAATAAATCCCCAGAGTCAGGGGCTGTTCAACTTACTCCACAGAGACTGACAGCCAATCTGATATAGTTTCTGTGGTCAGTGTACATAAATAGTAGATTATGCTGTTTTCACCCTCCTAATCCCATATCTTGTATGGATTCATTTCCTGCAAATGGGTTTATAAAATGTCTTCAGAGAATGTTTAGAGGCAAACATCATAATGGAGATTACTGCCCTTTTGTTTCTAAGTTGTTTTTCTCTTGCCATAGAATCTGGTCTATTTGGCAGCATGGGAGCATTCTGTTATAAATAATATTTCTGTCCTTAGAAGACCTCCTTGTTTCTGGCTGGCTGTCCCTAACAGTCCTTAATACAAATAATATGGGAAAAACTTTCCAAAAAGCTGAGGTTGTTTGGGGAAGTGATGGAGGATGGATTTCAGAAGTATTTTAAGTACTGTGTTTTTCACAACCCCTTTTCTCATCTTTTGTCAGTACATTATCATAGAATGAAAAGATCATGGACTTAGTCTTGTCTTTCCACACGTTTCAGGACACGTAACTGAGTGCAAAGGTTTGGCACTAACTATCCAACCTATATTCTGCCTGTGTTCAAAACCTCCAGGCCCTGGAGTAGTCCTCACTTTACTGTTAGCTTATGCAAAAGTGCCCAAAATTGTGGGCAAGCATGGAACAAGATTTTAGATTTTGATTCCTGTAAGAAAGACTAAGGTTTGGCTTACAAGCCTGAAGATCTGATCAATGGGAAGTACAAAATTAATCCATTAATTTTTCAACAGAGAACTTCATTAGCTGGAAGATACTGCATGTTCTTTTTCTTTCTAGATAAAAATATATGAGAAAAGTAACCAAGTCTTACCTTAAGAGGAATTATTCATGCAACATCATGGACTAACTAATACGTTTTAGCAAAAATATTTCTTAAATAAAAGCAAGGGAACAAAGGCTCACCTTGAGGCTAAAGAAATACGTAAGGAGTCAGGAGATACAGGTTCATTTCCTGCACCTGATACTTTATACCTATGTGACCTTGAAGAGTTCATACGTAGCTCAGCACTGCTCCCATGGAAGCCAGTGACAAGTCTCATAACTTTCAGTGGTAAAATAGTTAAGATGGTAAAATGTGAGACCCTGAAGCACTGCAAGATGTGTGTAGGGACCTCATAAAGTAGTTGGGGTTCTATCTTGGGCCTAACTGTACATTGTTTATCTGGCTAATAGGCTCCCCTATTTTTCATAGTTATGTAGGTTATTAAAACTCCAAATGTGCAATGCAATGCACTACACAGAAGCAAAATATTATAAATAATATAATATCAGCAGTTATAATGCAATACAATTTAATTATAGTTATTATTTCTGATACCCTTACAGAAAGTTAGAAAACACCTTCAAATTAATTTATATTACAAAAAATGTGATGAGCAGCACTCATGCAGAGTAGGCATAAAAGAGAGGTCCTAACTGAGCTGTGGAAGAACTCATTGCCCTGGGATGGAGAACGTATAAAAGTTCAGGACACTTTTTATGCTCATGGAAAGGAAATTCACTGACAACTAGAACTCACTCAAATTCTCCCTCAAGCTGCTAGAAATCAGAGGCTTGTAGAGGATTCAGAGAAGCATCATGTTTTTATACTCTACCAGGAAATAATACAGACTTAGCCACAGTCAGAGAGAGGATAGATAGCTGCACAGATGGTGAGCAGGTAGTGAGCCTGCATAGGGACCACAGTGGTCCCTATATTCTTGCAGAGGGATTCTGTACCTCCAGGCTGCCATGGAAAATGGCTCAGAGTGGAAGTTGGTGCTGTAGGCAATTTAGCACATGGGCATTTTAATCAGGTGAGTGATCCCCCTGAAATCAATAGCACATATACTGCATTACGGAAAGCTCTGAAGCCTAGAAAGGAGAAATAGTGCCTGAGCTGCAAGCAGACCCCAATGAGTGGGTGCATTTACAGGCTGTGAGTGGATGGGGAAGGAGCCATTAGGGAGTTTGGTCTGGGGAGTGAGTGTGAGCAAAGAGCAATGTGACTTGGAAATCCAGGTCACCATTCATTCTGAACACAAAGTTATTTTTTAAACACTGGCTGATGAAGCCCCTGTGGCCTGGGAAGAGAAAGCTTTTTGTTGGATGGCCACCTCTGCAAATTCACAGGGATTATCTTCACACAGGCCTGGCTGGGGCCGTGCACTCTGCCAGTGATGTAGTGTTCCAATATATGCAGAGGGAAATCTCCTCAAGTGGCAGACTGTACTGAGACTGGAATAACTAACCAAACAGAAGGTACCAACTCTTAGCTGAGGATAGTTTTCTAGATTGACAGATTATTTCTTTCATTTAATGCTTTTGCCTGAAAATTTCCATTTTACTCATATTTTCTTCAGAATGCAATCACAGAAAATGAAAGGAAGCTGTGAGTTGTTTCTACAGTGTGAAGGCTGGTCAGAGGGTCCCCTGTTTCTCAGATATCTTATTTATTAAAGGTGTGATCAGAGTACTGAAGCTTCACACAATCTTAGTTCAGGGGACAAGGTCCAAAAGCCTCATAGTGCTGCACTACATTCCTTCAGAAAAAATAATGTTCACATTTGCCTTGAAAGTAGTAATATCTGGTGGAATTACACAGCTGGTGTGCTGGCTGAGTTCAGCTGTAAAAATAAGTAATCTGCTCAGTCTGCCCTCAGGTCTATTCTTGCTATTTGGTGTCAATTGGCCATAAAAGAGAAATTTCACTGTGAATCTTCAGATGACATTAGGGGACCTAATAATCTACGTAATTATTTTAGACAAAAAGTTTTACTGGGATTTTTCTCTCAGATAACTTGCAATAAAGAAAAGGCCATAATCAACATTTAAGATACTATTTTCTCTGTCATGTAACCTCACAGGGAATTAAATGTTTGCACTTCATAGACCTGTAATGATAGCCAAATCCCTGCATAGATGCTACTCTATTGAAGGTTGAAGTAGGAATAATATTTTGGACTCACTGAAAAAAATGCTTGCTGTTTTTTTCAGTAAGGTAGTATTTATTTTTATAAGGTTAACTTACACTTCAAGATTAAATGCTCTTAATCTACAAAAACTGCAACAAAAATATTGGACATTTAATATGCAAAAATAACATAGTTACTTCAAAATTGTTCTCAGGAGAAGGCATGACAATTCAAGGAGCAAGCTGCAAGTGTTTATTCTCAGCGTGCAAAATCAAGACATAAAAAATATTGTTGACTTTTATGTGAGTTAAGATAGATGCAGGTCTGGGTTGCCCAAGAAAGATGAAAAAATATAGTATTTAAAATCTTTTTCTGTACAGCTCTTTACCTTTCCCTCTGACACTGCCTTAAATATCAGTTCTCCTCTATGTGCAAAGGATGTGTACTTTATCATTCTCTTGATGTGAGCTGAACTTTTGTCTCAAGCTTACTCTTCACAGCAGTGGAGTAAACAATGCCTTTTTCATTACTGGGGACAATGATTGAAGACAGGTGATCTGTACTGTTCTGTAATTACATTTATAAAGCATTCAATGAATAAATCACAGAATGTGTTCTGCCTCCAAATGCAAAAGTAAGTTCAGTTTTTTAGAACATCATTGCTACTCTTTGCATTTCAGAAGGGATTTCAGTGAAGTTAATGAACTCAAAGACCCATGAGGTGTCTCTTGTAATTCCAATATAGGAAGTGACCATTTCCCATTCATCCTGTCTCAGAGGACAGTAGTGAAGACTGAGCACTGAGTCCCTTAAAACCAGCTATCTTCTGAAAAATACAACCTATATTAACAGGAGGTAAGATCAATTTTTTTCATTACTAATATTTTGACATTTTTACTGCATGATCATATAACTCTCTAAATCTCCAGTAAGTTTTCTGCCTCCATACAAGTTCCTTAAATGTGAACTAAAACCTTTACAAAAATTGATTAAAACTGATGTCATGGTCAATAGATTAGTGTCTATTATGAAATATAATCTCGAAGACTGCATTGATTTCCCTGGAATGACCACAAATCTTCTTGGCACCTGAGAGCACAGAATAAGAACCTGGGAATACACCATTATCAAATACACCTTTGCAGCTGTCAGAAAAGGCCTGGAATTTGTGGCACTGGTTGGAATAGCAGTCTGGGGGGTAGCCACAGGTCTCTTCTGGTTTCAAAAAACATGATGGATATGCACCAGAGCACTGATAACTATTTTGCTCCATTTTTCCCCTATAGTCTTTGTGATTTCTGAATGTCTCACTTGGAGAAAACATCAAAATGACACTGATAAAAAACACATGGCTATTGGCAGCATATTTATAGTGTTTATGCCAAATGTTCTTTTTTTTTCCCCTTCTTTTACTTGATCTGTACCTGGCTATTAACACAGCAGGTCAAATGAAACATTTACAGACATTTGAAAAGCAGGTACTTTTGCCATTGTTGAGATCTGTCAGAAGCAAAGACCTCAGCAAGATATCCTATGCTGAAACCTGTGTCTGGCTATATTTTTTTGTGTGTGAAAAGGTTCAGCTAAGATGGTATGAGTTCTTCCTCACAAACCCATCTGGCAAAGGACAGAAAGACAATCCTTTCCAGGGCAGCTCATCCTAACTACCTGACAATCACCTGAGAACAAGAAAAGTTATCTGCTGGAGCTGCCTGTTTCTCTTACAGACTCAGCATGCTCACAGAACACTTATTTTAAAGATATGGGTAATCTTTGAAAGGAAGACAAAAAGAGATAAAAAGAACCCCTTCAAGAATTCTTCAGTTCAACTTCTAACATGAAGGGAAAGTGCAAACAAAGACCACTATTAAGATTTTTTTTGCCTATATGTTAGAAACCTTGGTCCTCAGTGTATCTAATGTTATCCAGAAGTTTTTGTTACAAGATCAGCTCTAGAGAGTTTTTTGGTTGCATCAACTTAATAAAGAATTGCTGTGACACCAACAGACAAAACACTGGCAGTGTAATTATTTATTTTGGTTTTAATGGAGCTGTAGTGGGTTCCTTTCTGAAACTGCCCATAAAGAGTCCATAAACAGGTCATTTTAAACATTCCTTCTGGAATGCAGAATGAAGAACATATTTGCTCAAAAATGCCAAGAAATGAACATCAAAGAAAAGATCATGGGATTTGTTTTCTGTCTACTAAATACTTAAATGTCAAAGCATTTTATTTGTGTGTCAGTTGTTCCTTTCTTCCTTTTATAAAAGATGAAGTGTAAAAAAACCCCAAAACTGAGTTTGAATGTTCTCTGCATTTTCTCTGGCAGGATAGCTATTGCTGAGTCAATTTTAAAAAATTGCCTGATAGGTCTCTGTTGACTTCCATTGGAAAGACACTTCAGATGCCACCTCAGTCACAGAGGCAAGATATTCTTTCCAAGCTGTGTTCATGATATAATGATGCTTAGTATCATTATTTTATCATGCTGTATTTTGATTTTTGTTGCTTTTTTTTTTTTTTTTTTTAAGCAGCAGCTTCTAGAATGGAAAAGATCATGATTTGTGCTTTAAGAAAAGGCAGTTTTCTCCACAGTAGGAATGCAATGGTCTCTTTATTAAGGAAATGCAAAGAAGTAAGAATCCTGCTCTGAAAATCAGTGAAACTTAACATTTTGTTCACTGCTAATAAGAAAACGCCCTGCAAACATCAGATAAAGCTAATCTAGAAGATAGGAAAGGCTGGTGACACAGATAATATAAAACAATAACTAAATAAGATAACAGAAAATTAGTTTGAACTTCTACACTAGACGATGAAACAGGACAGGAAAACCAAATTTCATTTTAGAAACCTGATAAATGAATGCTCTTCCCAAACTTTCAGCAGACAATTCTTACAGAGTTCTGGCACCTGGGCATGGTGATTGTACCTTTTTCATTATTAGCAATACTCAGCCATGACAGATGTCTACTGCAAAGCACAGAAAACTCTTGTTAAGAAAATATTTTCTCCCCCTCTCATATTACTTGTCATGCAGTTTTGAATGCAGAATTGGATGAGGCAGAGGAAGTAATTTATTTATTTATTTAGAAAAAAATAAGGTGATTTCCTAATCATTCAAACTGTTTTTTCAGCATAATAACACTATAAATATTCAAATTTTATTATTAATCTAGATGTAATTACAATATTCATGATTTACTGGTTTACTCTGCTTATTTTTATAGTTTTGGAATGTGTTTAGTGGCTCTACTACAGCTTTGGGATTTTTTTCTTCAGTTTGAGAACTGCGAGCTTTGCATCACCTGTAAAAAATTAGTCCTTTTCTTCATCGATAGAAAAGAATAATAATTTCTTTAGGCTTCCAACTATTACTGTTGGAATAGTTCTATGTTTGATTGTCAGAACTCAGGACATCCCTCTGGGAGTCTAAAGTTGCTGGGATTCCTGCCAGGGGGCTCAGAGATCCTGGCACACAGCCCAGAACACCTGTGGGTTCGATTATGACCCGTGGAGCAAATTACCAACTTTGTATGAAGACCTGAAAGCCACAGCAGTTTAAGTAGTGTAATAATAAAATTATTTATTTACTGGATGAAAAAGTAGATTTTGGGATTTTTAGAATAGGAGTTTTGGGGACAAGAGGGAGAGACTTGGGTATGTATAGCCTTTCTTTTTCTTCTTCTTCTCTACCTCCTTCTTCACTGATGATGTTGGCACTTTTAGATTGGTTTAGAGTAGAAACTCATTGTCTAACATAGGTGATAGGTATTGGAAAGTATTTGTAAACATGTTCTATGTAGTTTTTAGGATAAAGAGATAACACCACCCTGGGGGCAGGAAGAGTGCCTGGAATTGTCCTGCTGGACAGACCTCAGCAGGGCAGGAGAAAAATTTTTATAGTTAAGATACAATAAACAATTCTGAGACCAAAAACTGAAGAGCTTCGATTCATCCTTCGAACGTGCGGGCCGAAACAGAGACCTTTCCCGCACCTCGGGGTCACAGTGCCCTGCACCTTTCGAGATTTGATAAACATCAGCTCAAATCTGCAAATACTTACTCAGCCTTAATATCTGCAAATAATCTCAGTGGAATTGACAAGTCGGATTTCAAGGATGTGTGTCATCACAGCAATCTCCAACTTTAAAGACATTCAGGTCTGTTATCATATGAAAAACTGGAGACAAGAGAGAGTTTCCTCAATCATGGCTCAATCATTTTTGCATTTCTTAGAAATTCTGTGTCAAATACCATTTCACAGAATGTAAATGCACAAATGCTCTAAATGCAGCTTTCTCTGAAAGATAGCCTGGGACCACCAATTACTAGAATGGTATTGCATTGTATTGCATTGCATATGGTCTGCCAATATTTGAAACACAGTCTTAAAAGACATGGCTGCTGTTCTAACTGAGGATAATATGATTGTCCATTCCTATTCTTGTGCACCACCTGCTTTTTTTAACAAGACCTGACCACAGAAAAGCCGCAAGTTAACTTCAGTAAAGTCCTACATGGGAGTGTCATGTGAAGACACCATTTGATGGGTCTCTTCTTCTTATTGAGAATCCATCAGGCTGAGCACCACAGCTCCCATCCTGCTTTCATTGCTGGGGCTCAGCACATTCACTCACAAAGCAAACCCAGGCTGAGACAGAAGCCTCACTGGGCAGCCGTGAGCCATCTCTTGGCTGCTGGAAGAGAGCCACAACCAGCCTAGGCTGTGTCAGACCAAAACACTCATTCTGTAGAGGAACCTTCTCTTCGTCAAATCCAGTTGCCTGCTAATCATTGAAGAAGATGGTGTTGCTTCATCCTGCTGTTAGCCCAACATCCAGCTTCTCCAGACTAATCAAGCAGAAACAGGAATGAGGCAAAGGCCAACTACACACTCAAGTTACCACCTGCAAACAGGCAGTTGTGGATGTAGGTTACAAGGTAGAATGGGAACAGCCACAATACTGCCTGTGATTGATCAGCTGCTTTTCTGCAATCTGCTGGGATCAGTACAGCATTTGGCTATAGGATAAGCTGTGGTGATGCCTTCTCAAAGTAGGGCTCAAGAAGTAATCAGTTTAAATCTGTCCTGAAGCATAGCAAGAGACTCGCTCTCCCTTTTCAATGTCTCCCAATATTTACTTTTACTCTTTACATATTAATCATTTACCAAGAGCAATCAATTGGGTAGAAAAGAAAGGAAAAAGTTTTGAAAGGTTTACAGAGAGGGGAGTTCACATCCACAGAGGCAAATTCAGATCCAACACTGTTTTCTTTACTGACATTAAGTTCTTTTGAAGTAACACTCCTAAGAAATCGAGTTTGTTCGGTGAGATTATGAAACTGCATACTGTCATTTGTCAAATGATCTTTCCCTCCCTATAAATGCCTTTATTGTTCCCATATGAACAAAAACAATAAAATAATCTAGACTTAAACAGGGAGAGAATATTCACCAGTAATCTTCATCAAAACAGCATCCAGGGAGCATATAATACCATTATTCAGCATTCTGATTGCCATCCTAGAAGATGGCATTACCTTTATGGAAGCGAAATAGAATATTGTGAACCAGAAAAGAAAGGCCTACGAACACTCTGGAAAGGAGACAGGACCAAAATAAATTCAACTGAAAAAACCCAAAAAAACCCCAGAAAATTGGGACATTTAGTAACTACCAGAAAATGTTCTGGGAGGAAATGAGGTGCAGTGAAAACAGCCAAAAGATGCCAAAACTAGGCTCAATGTGAGGAGAAGATATGAAAGACGTGGCGTGGATACTGAAAAAAACCCCAAAACTATTCCTACCTAAAGTGAAAGCCATCAAAAGGCATGGGATGCCATCAAGTACAGAGACATGGACAAAACTTTGCCAAAATTGGTCCCCATTGAAATCCTGAAAACACAAAAGAAGGACTTAAAAACACTCTGGAATGGAGATACCATCCAAGGAAATGCAATTCAAGAAAAAAAAAAGAGAAAATTAGGAAATGTAGTGACTACAAGAAAATGGACTAGGATTATATGCAGTTCAATGCAAAGGGCCAAAAGGTGCAAAATCTAAGCTCACAAATCTTGCGAAATCAGGAGAAAAATTCAAGGAGGCAGATACAACTTTGAGGCAAATATATGAGAGACATGGCATGGATACTGAAAAAAAAATTTAAAAAAAAATATTTGGCACCAGAGTCAAAGCCACCAAAGGGATGGGATGCTATCAAGTGCAGGGACATTGACCAAAGATTGCCCAATTGGTCTCCATTGAAATTGCAAGATTCTGTTTCCCTTCCCAAAGCTAAATTATTTTACGAAATTTTTGCACTTCTTATGAGGCTCAGGTTCTTGCATTTCTTCTTGGAGACTTCGTGTCTTTAAGCCTGCTGCAGGCTGACTGCATAGCTGACAATTCTGTTCTGCTGGTATAATGCACTTTTCTAATATAAGTGTATAGCTTTCCTTTTTCAGACAAGCAACTTACCTAAGGGACTGGAGGATGCAGGACTACCTAGATTGAGCTAACTTGGAAAATATGGACTGTCACAAAACTCTGCACCTGTTGCATTTTGGATGTCTCTTTAGAGCAAATAGAGGCTGACTTGCAAAGCAGAAAACAGTCTCCAAGTGTGTCCCAACCAGCCAAAACATACCACTACACATAGTATTCTTTTCCCAGAGGAAAAAAATGTAGGAAAAAGTGATCTCAGTAAGAGAGATGTTAAGTATGATGCTTAATAAACTTCTGAAAAATGCTGGACCTCTTTTCATAATGAGACTACTATAAAGACTAGGACAGGACAGAAGAGCACAGTGGAGTGGAATGAAATGGAATAGATTAGATCAGACTGTCCTCTAGGCAAGGAACTCGGTATTTAATGCAGTTCAGGATGTCACTTCAGTGGTTTTGCTTTAATATCAATGCAGATATTGATCTTCACCCCCTCAGTCCTTAGTGTGAAATGAGAGCACCTGTATTCACCAGAAGAATCCTAATTCTGTACTGCCTTACAGTCATGAATGCAAAGTGAGCATGGATGTCATGGTGATGCTGGGATTTTAACAGCCTTGGAACTTCGTTGCTAAAGTGGAACTGACTGCTCGAAGGGAAAGGCAATGAAGATCCAAATCTCAGTAGTGCTGGGAAAAATGTTCTTGTCAACTTAGTTACATACAGCAGCTGAAAGTTTGCCTTTGTCTGTCAGTTCAGGTAGGTTTCATGACTCAGTTGTTTTCCTAGAACATCAAAAAGAATGTGGGCTGATGTTTAACCATTTTCACAGGCAAAGATAGTTGGCAATAAAGAGGTATAACCAAGCAATTGCATCAAAATTCTTTGTTACCTAAATAGAAAATTATGAATCTAGTGCTGGTTACAAATTATGTCTCTGTAACTACTGTGACTACATAAAAACAGATTCATTACTGGGATTCAAACTCAAAAAGATTGATAATCTGTGACAGGTTAGGATTATCCAGTTGGGGTTTTTTTTGTTTTTCTGCATTTCAGCTGGAAACAATAGCGATTGTTTTCACTGAATAAAGAAAACATTTGAACTGTTGTATTACTTTGAACTTTACATTCTTTACAAAATTAGAGGGTGTGCCTTCTTTATGATTTAAATTTTACCTGAAGAGGTAAAAAAGTGGTAAATGTTGAAGTGTAACATTGTTAAAACCCCATAGCAACATGTTCTGTGTTCAGCTGGCTGCTTTTGTTTATCTCATTAGCTGATCATGCTCTACATTTATGATGTAAAATCAACAAACAGTTTGACAGACTGTGTTACATTATCAGCATTAATAGCAGGTATCATAAAGAAGAAATAGTGCACATAATTATATGGTGGATAAAAATATATTCCCTACACAAATATACAGGCAACAAGCAAGTAGCTGCTGCAGCAAGCATCACAGGCCTGCAGAGAGGGAATGGGGTATGGGACCACTTCCAAGTCTGATGGACCTCCAGTTGAGACACAACCATGAATAGAATAGAGTAGAGTAGAATAGAATAGAATAGGATAGGATAGGATAGGATAGGATAGGATAGGATAGGATAGAGATAGGAATAGAATAGAATAGAATAGAATAGAATAGAATAGAATAGAATAGAATAGAATAGAATAGAATAGAATAGAATAGAATAGAATAGAATAGAATAGAATAGAATAGAATAGAATAGAATAGAATAGAATAGAATAGATCAGACCATCCTCCAGCCAAGGAACTTGGCTCTCTGTCATGTACTCTCACACTTCACTCTATTTTCAATGGGAAGGCATTTTAGTGGTCAAGCCTGGATGGAATTGTTGTGTGCCCTGATGGTTGTCCCAGTGTGACAGTTGGAGCTCCTGGATCCCTGGAGCCAGGGAACAATGTGTAGGACAACAATCCATTCCTCACATAGCTATAATGGCTGGTGGGCATTAGAAAATTGCAGTTCATCTTTAAGGGCCATTAGCATTGACAGTCACTTACATTTTAATCAATATAAGAAAATTCAGCTGTATTACCTCTTGAGAGCCTGGCCCTACTCTCTTGCACAGCCAAATTGTCTGTGCATGCTGTAACAACACATTCTGTAACTTCTAAGCACTGTGTATGCATTACACTAGATAAATTTTAACTAGCTACTGTTAAAATTGTCATTAGAGAAAATGAGTAACAGAGCTGTGAAATATGAAAGCTCTTCTAAAAGTGCAATTTTGGAGAATTAATTTACCTCTTAACAAAGAATATTGAAATACTAATCAACATACCACAATTAAAGACTGGCATTGCTGATAGGATTTACAGAACTATAAAAAAAGCAGAGTTAAACCCTTCCTTATTTATTGGATTACTTAATCCTTTGGCAATTTGCTATGTGCTAAAATTCATTAATTGCAATTTTGTGTATGTTGTGCATCCCAACAGCATTCAACTAGATTTTGTCTTGTGTAATATGATAAAGAAGTATGATAGAAGTTATTGTAAAGAAAAATTCAGTTCTATTTAGTTCCCAGGTACCTTGGTTCTCCACTGAGCTCAGGGCTTACTGGACAGCATGTTTGAGAGTTCAGACATTCATGCTATGAAATGCTTCCAAATCCAACCTTAGCCCCAGCTGAATGTTCTTTTTTTTATCATTTCCTTTTCATTTATGATTCACCACATTTATTAAGATAAAAGCCTGCATTGCAGAAAGAGTCTAAAGCATACCCCCCACATACAAACTGATCTCCAGATTACCAGCAAAATTGCTGCCTTTGTATACTTATGGGCTGACGTGATAACTGAAAATAACTTCCATTAGGACTATAAAAACTCCAGCTGATACCAAATGAATTTCATTTGATACCAACAGAGAAAAATATTGGCTACTGAGATATTCTTTGTTCATGGTTATTTACAGTTAGCCATAATCTGTGTACTATTCAGGAATCAGAAGTCCCCAGATGTTTTGCTTTACATCATGTGGTTAAACACAAGCGTTTCCCTGTCTGAATAACTAACATTCATATATTCATATGGAATTCTTCTCTCTTGCCCAGTATGGTTTCTGTATCTTTCATTCACTGCAAAATACAGTTCTTGTAGAGGGGATAGAGTAGCTTGACCACCACCTACTTTGATTTTATTTTACTTCTGCAGAATTTCCTGAAAAGATTGCTCTTTAGATTCACGGAAGGTGGAGGTAGCCAGTGTGACAGGCTATGGTGAAATTAAGTTTTCCTTGGTATCTTGCTAAACCATGTTGCACATGCAGAATCAGGACACTTTTTTATAAAGACAAGACAAAGATGCCACACAAATATTTAATACTGCTGCATCCCTAAATAGGTGATTATGTACATCATCTACTGAAGGGGCAGTTACAGAGATTATGTTAGTGCATTTCAGTGGATCAGGGAAAAAAAACATAATTTGATGGTTAATTAGAATGCTCTGGTGTTGTTGTATAGCTCCAATACTTTCTTCCAAAGCACAGAGAGGATTTTTGGTTGCCATGAAAATACCACTATGAAACAATGCTGTTTGATCCAGCTGCAGATCACTCTCAGTTTGCCTTTGCTGTGCAATTAATGACTCAGAGTCAAAAAAAAAAAATTGAACTCAAAAATATAAACCAAAACCATACTTAAAATTATTTGCTGTCTTTGAAGAAGGACACAAAAGAAGTCAATGGATTGCTTAAATGTAAAGCTCTTATAATTTAAAGATAGCTTTTCTCTTTTTCTGTAGTTCACTTATTTTTTCTTGGTTTCATTCTTCAACGCAAGTATAATTAATAATTTTTTTTTTCCACAAGGATCTTACATTGAGTTCATTTTTTCTAACTTTCTTGCATTTCTCTAATTTTTATATGTATTTACATAGTTTCCATTTTTATTTTTTCAGTTTTGTCTATCTAGAACTGGTAAACAGCAGGTTTCAAATGAAATCAAATTATTTAAATCTTTCTTATAATCAGAAAAGAAATAAAGACACTTTCAGACAAAAGCCCATCCCATGTAAAAGTATGTGCCTAAGACAGGGGGATATGGAATCCTCTGGAAGGTATGACTTTGCTGCCTACAGCAGCATGAACCTAAATTATAAACTCTTAATGGACAACTAATTTTTCCATGGCTCCTGGTGGATGAGATAAACTCCACATGACACTGCTTGTATCATGGGATTTTTTTCAACAGCCCCAGTGATACATAAAATTATATCACTTTAAACTTATTTGCCCTAAAGTAAATGTGTGTTCTGGACTGGTATTTATGGAAGTCTCTTCCAGTTCCATATGAGCTAGCTTTCCTATTGACACATCCAGAAGGCCTTAAAACATTGGGGTTTTATTTCTTCTCCTCTTCTTTATAGTTTCCTTGAAAAGAATGCTAGACATAAAGCCACATTTAGATCACACTTAATCCCAGCTATGTGAACCCTTTCTCTGGAGTGAGGTCTCAACTGTTGCTTCCCCTGAAATCAGCAAAGTTTAAAATTATTCTAATTTCCTGAAAATCAAGCCAGAAAACAGGTCTAGAGAATTTTGGGCCTTTTTAAAAATTTAACCTATCATACTCACATTTAGATGCCTAGCTCTGAATAAGCTTGGTCCTGCATCCAGAGGTTGCTGAGGACACAACAATAGGATTATGTTCCCTGGTAGGCTTCACTAGCAAGTATGGAAGAGGAAACACCAATTATTAGAAAAGGTCACTTTGCTGGAAAATTATACTGAAGCATCAGCTAATTCATACATTGATGTCCAACACTCCTTGTTATTTTAGGAAAAAAATACACTGAGATAAAAATGTAAACCCATACAACAACAATCAACATTTTTAACATCTACAAATGTTACCTCTCATCAGATGGAAGAGAGATTCCCATTGACTTGGTCTAAACTTTTATTGAATGAATTTTAAAAAATTTGTCATCTATCTCCTTCATTGACAGACTTTTCAAAATGGGGGTTTTCAGTGGCTCTCACTATAAAGTCTTCTTAGCTGTTTAAATATTTGTGGTTTGGCTTTGTTCTGTAGTCATAGAATAATCTTTTCAGTATAAACTTCATGACCACCCAGAAATAACAGATGACTTGCTTATACCACACTCAGAAAATAAACAAATTGTACCACTTCTTTACTCATAGGAATACAGCTAGGATATATATTTCTTCAGGCTTCTGACTTATATCTCCCAGAGCAAATAATAACTCTGGGCCTTTCGGCTGAAACATCTTCTGTGTGCAGTTTTAGCCTTCAAAAGGCATTGAAGTTCTACTATTTCCTGCTAAAACTTAACAAAACAAAAAAAAGACTAAAACACTGAAAAAAATGAAATTAGGCAGCTTGAATATCTGCAGGTTTTTTAGGTTTGTTTCAACTGTTGCAACTTAAAAAATGAGATTTTCTTTTGGTCAGCAATAAGCTCATAGTCTGCTGCCTTATAGAGCTCTACTTACTATGGATCATCCATAATGCATTTCTAATCATGACAGCTTAAGACCTTGCAACCTGCCATTAATTTTGCTACCACAGTGTTCAAGAAACTGGAGCCAAGTAGTTTTTCCTCTTAGAGATTTGTTTCAGAAAACTGTGATAGTGAAAAAAGAATTAGCAGAACACTATAGTTCTTTATTTCAGCACTGGTGTTCTTTATTTCTGTAGTATAGCACCGCTGTAGTCCTTTATTTCAGCACTGTTGAAACAAAGAACCAGCTTTGAGACCAGTGTTATGAAGTTCAAAAAGCAGAACAGGACAGGGCTGCCTTAGCCTTAAAGATAAATTGAGGAAGTTTAAATTTGTTGATCTACTTCAGCACTGAAAAGGGATCCTGTAAAGAAGTAGATGTGGCCTTAGTCATGACTCAGGATATATAACCTTTGGGTTCTATACATGTGCAAATAGGTATGTTATATACATAGTCATAACTCAGGATATATAACCTTTGGGTATATACATGGGCAAATATGTGATGACTGTCATGGTCACAAAAGTGGGATGAGATTCATCCCTGACACATTTTCTCCAGAAACTGTCAATGTTTGTGCTGTCAGATCCTCTATACTGAGCCACTCAATGACCTTCAAAATGCCTGTCACCAAGGTCCATTCAGCTGACAACTGGCCATTTCTCCAAGATAATGACAATGGAGAAGCAGAGATGCATATTGTCTGTTAGGCAGCTCAAGCTATATTTACTGTTGAGCAAGTGTTTTGTTTCTATGCAAAAGAGAGAATGGAAGTCCTTTAAGCTCTGATCAGATTGACAGATTGGAAACATAATGCTGAAAGATTGCTTACCCTGCAGCTAAGCTGTATTTTTAAAATAACGTTCTACACCGAAAAGTGACTGAATAAATGGCCCAATTTTTATTTTATTATTTATTTGGATTTATGAGTATATAAAAAGTGGGTAAACTGTGTTTTGACATTTCAAACTCCCCACAAATCAAACTACAACGGGAACATGAGCAGCAAGTACCATTATGTACCAGAGAGTGGTAAGCAGGCAGTCATCATAAAAGATCACAGAGTATGTTATTTTCTGGCTTTCCCAGCCTGAATCACTCCCAAAACCAATGGAAAATCATCAGTTGTTGGACACTATGAATGTAAGAACTAGTTTCTTATGGATCTAGAGTACATTCAGTTGTTCCCCTTTGCTGCCTTTGCTGAGAGCAGCTCCAGCTTTGTTTTCCCCATTTCTCTGTCAGTACAGAAAGAGGTGATGTTGATTTAGATCACTGTTTAAATTCCATTCAGATCCTGCCAGATGAGCCAGCCTCCTTCTAACTTGTGCAGCTACAGCAAGGTAAACATTCCCAAGCACAGCAGGTGATACTAGAAATTAATTAATCATTCTGTCAAGGATGGGCATGCCCCAGGGGGCAATGAGTTCCCAAGCTTTCTTTGGTTCTGCAGTGCTAACAGTATAACACAGTCTTGGATAACACAAAAAAGGAACTTGGCACAAACAGCCTGAAAAAACCTGATTTTCTACCATCACTATTCTCCAGAGAATTGTCTTCTCCACCACAAAAACTAATCAACACTCAAAAGATAACTACACAGGCCTCTACGACAGAATTCAAATTGACCAGACTTTTGTGGGCTACCAACTTGAGTTCTGGGAATTCCTCATTTACCAAAAAAAATTTTTAAAAATCTTATCCAGGGTAGCATCTCCATTCTAGGTCCTTCTTCAATCCAGATTTTTTTGTACAAATACAGGGTATTTCTGTGATGATTAGGAGAGATGTCATTCACATAAACAATTGTTTGGCATTGAAAACTCTTTTCTTATTACCTAGGGGCCATTTTCATACTAAATTAATGATCCTGCTAACTGGTAAGCATATCTAAGCTCAAGAGACCAAAGAATGATCCAGATCAATAGGATCTACCAGGGTTACTAATGTCAATTCCTCAAGCAGCCAGTGAGGAAAAGGAGTCCTAATGCCTGTTGTCACTTCTTGTATGTTTGTCATCATTTCTCTCTGCTGCCCACTTTAGCAGGTGCCAAGGTCTCCCAGTCATGGGTGATGTGTGTCCCTTCTCCACCTCTTGAACTTTGTTTAACAGCCATGACCAGTGGTGAAGATCATTATTTAACTCTGATTGATTGCCTGCTGATTACATATCTAGACCAAGATAACCATCTAATAGAAAGGAACAGGCACTTTCCATGTCCAGGTCCTTCTGCTCATCTCAGGCATTTTAAGTATCTGTCTTACCTGAAACCATCCACCTCAATCTACCTCTTAACTATTAACTTGTTAAGGCCATACATTATCCTTGGACACATAAGGAGATTTTAGTATCACCACAGCTCTGTAAAATTACCAACAATTCTAAAAAACATTTATTTTCTCAGACTTTTGGTAGATATATTTGTTCTCATGCCAAGATTAAATTGCTATATTGTCAATACACTGGAACTGTTTTCTACTATTTGCTTTCTAGAGACCTCTTGTTTTAATCTATTCAATTATTGATTGATGGATATTCTCAAGGAGCCACTGAAGTCAATGAAAAGTCAAATCAGCTTCAAGTCTTGCACAACAGTGCCTTATACTGTTCACATACACTAAAACTTGTCATACAGATAGTTTCACTTTTACCTTATCCTCTTTCCATTGCTAATGAATCCAAATCATATTATTTAGCTGGTCAAAAAGATGCTTTTGTTGATTCTTTGTTCTGGAACACTGACCTTTAAGGTGAGTTCTATAATATAGCATGTTCTGTAATATATGTATTAGTTTAAGCTGGCCTATTTTGCAGAGGAAGAAAAAAAGAAATATAAAGAAATACCTGCAAAATAAGTAATACCACATGCTTGCAGGATATGTGTGCATTTGAACATGAAAACTCCAGAACTATTTACTGGACTTTGAAAATTACAAAAAAAAAAAATTAAGCTTACTCTATACCTAGTTTTGATTTCCTGATTAGGGAAACACCCTTCACTTTTGTATATGCCATGAAACCTGGTCTGACTTAGGATTTAACAGCAGGATTCCTCAGAATGCTTGTCCCATGGAGCTCAGCAGAACCCTCTGCATTCGTTGAGTTGAATAAGACAAATAGGGTGATTTTTCTAATTTTTTTTTTTTAGCACTGTTTTAAATTTCATATAACACAAGTTTCCATTTGGCTACCTTGACTTGCTGCATTCACTCTTCTGGTTGTCTAGAGCTATCTTTTAAATAAAACTCTTCATTTTTTTCTTTTTTTTTTTTTTTTTTTTTTTTTTTACATCTACTACTTTGTGCCATAAGGGTTCTGCTCTTCAGTGGTCCTTGAAGTATAACCAATCTCTGCCATTTTTTATATCTTATTTGCTCATCCCATTCCTGTCATCTGTTTTTATCCTTTCTAAGCTACTCTCTGCCCAGGGCTCAATGTCCTCCTGAAAAAGGAAGGCAGTCTGGTAATATGATTTTAATATCTAAACATAATTGTCCAGTTAAAATTATACTGATCCCACACCTCTCCCCATCACTTCCTCTATATTTAGACTGTTTTCATCTTTATATAGAAACCCTGGATCCATATGGAACGATATGGTCTCTGCATTTTACCTGGATGATCCTTGGTTCCAATCCCACAACAGACACTGAACTCACACAGACAGGCCACACAATGGTGTGATTTGTAGATGCAATAGAGAGAAAGAACATGATTTTTCACAGTCTGCTTGGTTTTGGTGCCTGACTTACGTATGTGCCAGAAGCAGCTGAAGTTCCTGGTGCTCAGAGAGAGGGGATGGTCTTTCTACCCAACACAGATGCCAGAACACTTGGAAATACAACATTTGAAATCTGTTCCTGGTAAATATTTAATGCTTCCATTGAAAGGACAAGAAAACAAAAGGAGTATTGAGCTTCTCAGTCAGGTCACAGATGCATCCTCCTGTGCCCCACCTGAGAATAAACAGCCCCTAGTGCTGCCCTGGGATGATCTGAGCTGTGGCTGGCCATTTCCCAGACAGAAATTCAGGAGACACAGAGTTATATAAGGACCCAGGGCAATGTCAGCAGTAAGTTGTCAACTCACCAGATTCTTGTCTGTCCCAGGGCTGGAGAGGAGCATCCCCTTAGGTGAGCTTGCCTCAGCCTTTTGATCATTCCTTTTGAGTTTCTCCCACTCTGGATGACTGCTGCAGCTGCTAGACCTCTGAATAGAGGGTGAGAGATGTTATGACGCAGGTAGAGCCTGAATGTACCTAGCTTCTTGTCATTCTGCAGGAATTTAAATAAGTACCTGCTACATAGCTTTAGGGGAAAAAAGGTAGGTACCCCTCTCTCAAGAAACAGTCATTTCAGGGAGACTGTTCACTGACAATTAATGATAAACACCAGAGGATCTTTCAAGTTAAGTAGGGAGGTATCTAGAAAGCTGAGGTACCTAAAAAGATACCAAGCAATCCTGCAAAGGGAAGAGACCAGGTTGCTGTCTCACCCCAGGATAGGTTTTAATCACTGCTAGTGAGCATTTTTTCCTCCAAGGTCAAAAACACCAGGACAGTTGTATTCATGCCTGCCTCTCACAACAAACATGAACATATCTGCATATAATTTTAAAATGCAGGGCAGGTCCTGATCCCTTGACTACTTGCTGATTGCTGTGACTTCTGTGAAGCACAGTGAACTTGGGTACTGGCAGAGCAATAGGCTCTTTGGAGGAAGAGGATTATGTTGCTAATGGGCAAAACCTATCATTTTCCTTAAAAAACATACATATTTGCAGCACATCAAAAATACTTCCTTAAACCTAACATGCTGATGTGGGAAAAGCCCTCTTAAATAGCTGGGGGAAAAAATGTGTTTACTTTGCAGTGTCAGGACATTAAACTGTAAAATGTCTCAACTTATTTAAATATGTGTACAGCAACATAAAGTGTACTTAACACCAGATGTTGCAGAAGTATGATCTGCAAACTAGCACCAGCATATTTAGAGGCTGGTTATCATAGCAAACAAACTCCCTTACACAAGAGTTCCCTTTTAGTATGATAGCTGCTTTTGTTTCTACATTTGAAAAAGGCTAAACAGAGAATACTTGCTTAGGGAAAATAAACTCCCCAATATTAACACTGTGAGATAGACAACAGTGCAACACCCTGGCTCTGCTGCAGCATGAGGCCAAATGAAGACACAATAGAATTAAGTTTTCCATACAGAGAGAAACACACGTGTTTTGTTCACTGTCCTATGTCCCAAATTCACATGGGGAGATGAGGCACTTCTCACCATGGGGAAACTGTTAGAAGGATGTGAAAACAAATGTCTTTAATTGAAATTGTCATTGCTGAGCCAGACTGCTGTCTGGGGTCTCTTGCGGAAAAGTGACAGCAACAGCAGGGTAACAATGTTAGAGATTGTAAAACCAGTTTCCATTATGCACTAATTCAGGGACCACATATGGGATGCTATCACATTGTTTATTTTGAGACTTAACACTAAAGGTGGTTAGCCTCTGGTTGAAGCAAGGCTGAGAGCTGGGTAGGTAGGTACCCCTCTCTCAAGAAACAGTCATTTCAGGGAGACTGAACCTGGATGCACAATCCAGGTCAGGGACTGGAAATTTGTGGTCCTCTGCTGTTGACCTGCTGTACAGCCTTGTGCCACTGACATCATCCTCCCTGTGTCTCCTCTCAAGCTCTGTGCTTATTCTGTCTCTTGACATCACCGTTTCCCTGGGGATGGAGGCAGTCTTTTGCAGTGCAAGCTGAAGTACCAAAGCAATATCATTGTGAATAATAATTTGCACCACTAAATTGTCTGTGGAAGGTCTCACTTCCAGTCCAGCTCTCCAAATTCACAGCAGGACAGTCCAACAGAGACTTGTCAATCTTGGAACTAGTCTTCCTAAATGATAATATTTCTTTAATTTGTATTAAAAAAAATCTTTATATTTGCTCCTTTTTACTCAGTGAAGTCTTGCAAGTTTGACTATGTGAGTTTTGCTCACTCAGGCCTGGGCTCTGTAGATGTGTGTTGCTGCTGAGCACACATCAGCAAAGAGCCCAGGCAAAGGGTCAATCTGTCTTCTTCAGCTCACCCAGAGAAGATCAAAGCTGTGACATATCAGCACTACCTCTCTTTCTCACTGGAATATTTATAGCCATACCCTGTTCTTTAAGGGCAGGTATCTAAAGCTGATGCTGGTGTCTGGATGTCAAGCACAAAGCTGATGTGTGTGATGCTCTCCAGCACTTCTCTTTCAGCTCCTGCTTTGGGCTTTAAAGCTTCCTCAAAACCCAATGTCATCTAGTTTTCTTCTGGTTTTACACAAATTAACCCAGAAAAGCGTGAAGGGAGTTGAACCACAGAATAGGAGGCATTTTGATTTTTTTTTCTTCTATAAATCAGACAAAAAGGCTTTATCTCAGTAAAGGAAGATGGGGAAATCAACTTGTGCTAAGCCAGACTGATCCTTCTGAAATTAGAAGACAAAAGTATTGCCAATTCAGCCAAAATGTCTCAGTGCCATGAATAAGCCTGATAATATATTCAGGTAGGCCACAACTACCTGCTTCTCCATCAGTTCACAACATGAACAAACTACAAGCAAGCCGTTTCTGCTTCAGAAAAAATGGAACCTAAATCAAAGAATTAATTTTTAAATTATTATAAATTAATTTTATATTCCTACTCACTCTACCACTGAATTCATAAATAGCCTCACTTGTCCTGCATGCTCTCAGTTCCCTAGTTCTTGAAATATTAAGACCTTCTTGACAGCATTGTTTGTATTCTTGGTTTAAACGCTACATGAGCTAATGAGGTTTGTATATATGTGTAATGCACTGTTCATGTGAGGTGCCTTTTTATTCTCAGACACATAAATGCACATGCTTTGGGCACATGGCAGCTTGCAAACTATTCTGGAGTTATTCACTTATAGCAAGAATTTGGCTGCTGCCTCTTTCTCCTGGCATGGGGAAGGCCATTTCACAGGCTTCAATGGGGCTCAGAGCCCTGCTCAAGGTGCTCACTCTGGCCATGCAGCATGTTGCAGGCAGCAACTAAAACCCGACCAGACACTGTCTCTGCTGTCCCTGTGCCTGCTTTCCACAGGAAGGGAAGCTTTGAAAATAGCCAGAGTTACATGCAGCTTTCCCCATGTGAGTGACTGGGGAAGCTGAATATGAGGCAGCTCCCTTTTGCACTTCTGGTTAAACATATTCCGGGTCTCTTCACTATTACCCCCCTTCCAAGGGAGTAGTCTTTTTCCCCCAAGTAGTCTCTTCTATCTTTGTCCCTCAAGTCACATTTTAAGCACATATCTGCCTGCCTCCTGGGGATGCTTCCAATTTTAATTCAAAAACCATCTCCCTTTGACACAGATTAGTGTCTTTGCACTTTTGTTCTGGAAAATTATGAGCAGAAATAAATAATCATGAGCCTCTGGTACCAGAAAGAATTTTTCCCCTAAAGGAAGGGATCCTCAGCAATTTCAGTTGTCTGCATAATTAATTTTTTTGTGTCCCTCATTTGAAGTCTCTGTCACACTTTGCAAATCCACACCAGGGCAACGCCGCTGTTGCTGGAGGGCACAAGCCATTTATATCCTCCAAATCCCATTTTGGAAGCCTCAGTCCCACTGAGCAGATATTATACATTCAAGGAATCTCAGTGATATCAAAATGACTAACTGTGTGAGCACAACTCACAGCATCAATGAGCTACATGACCTGTTGTTATCATACTGCAAGGGTTCTATTATCATTATACTGCAAAGGTTCCATAAAGCTAGAGTTTCACACCTCTTGATATTTCTCATAGGCAGCTCCTCTAGGCTCTGACTTTTCCTTCTTCTCACAGCAACCAACTGACTCCAGTGCCCCCTCAACCAACCAGTACCCACTCTTTTATAACACTCTTCTTCTTAATGGCTACAGCTGCAGCCTGGTAGAGTCAGGCCTGTTCCTAATTTCTAATAATTGGCTCAGCTGCAACTCCCTAAAGGGTAAGATTGCTTTCTATACTATCTTTATTTTCTTATGTTGTATCCCCCTACAGTGACCTACTTGGTAAATTAGGATTGCTTTGCAAATGCACTGCAAAATAATGTAGAGACTGCATATTGCAGAAGGAATGGGTTGAATCACCATCACCATCACCATCGCTTTTCCTCACAACTGGTTGAGATGGGGAAGGAGGGGCTGCTTTGGCTTGGTTTTCCCTGAATGATTTTTGTTGGTTCAAACAGGAGATATGTACTTATTGGGGAATTGTAAACAAGGGCCTGAGTACAGGAAGCTGGATTGAGTAATCATAAGACAAGTGAGGGCTGAGCAGATGTGATCTTCACATAGCTTGTTTCACTTCCTCCAGTTCAAATGTGTATTATTGTTAACATTAATCTCAGTGTATAACTCAGGACCAGACATGAAATATTAAGCATACTATGAAAATTATAGGCTTTGTGAATGCTGTTAAGAAGTCAGTCAAATTCAGAATCATATCTAAAAAGACCTTTCAGCTCTTTCCTCTGCTTCCACAAGTGTCTGTAGTATCTTAGTATTCACCTATTCACATTATTCCATTGCCTACTCTCTAACTGCAAATGCAGAATTCATAGGCTGACATTTTTTCATTACTTACGTCCACTTCAGAAATAGCTCAAATTGAACTCTATTTTCTCTGACATAAATTACTTTGGTTTTGTGTTCAGAACTATAAAGTGTGTTATTTTTGCCATGACTGTCACATGATATCTCTCATCTTTTTGTAGAGCCTCTGTTCTACATAAAGTGTGAATAAATTTGGTTTGGTTTGTTTTGACTTGACATGACTTGTTTTGTATTGTTGTCCTTATTTTTTTCCTTTTAAGTCAGAACATGCATTGTGCATTTTGACCAGAACAATAAGTGGTTTTGCTGTCCTTCCTTTGAAACAAGCATTACTAACCTAGAATCTCCCCCAAATTTAATTTTTGTTTCCCTAAAACTGCTGCTATGCTATGGCTCCTTTTAGATTGACCTCACTGAGCACAGCTGCTATTTCCTATGTATTCTCCTCTACCCAAGCTCTGACTTATTTAAACAATAGAAAGAAAGCTGCCTCTACCTTTTTCCTCTTGAGAGGAGACTCTGCTCCATAATTATGAATAATTCGCCTAAGATGGTGATGTGATTGTGAGGAGAGATAACCTGGGTTGATTTTAGAAAATAGTAGTTCAGTAGATATAAGGTCATCGAAGCTGCTCTGGTTATATGGGTCACATTCCTACAAAACAGTAGGCTCATTCCTATTTGAGTTAAACAGTATATTTTTGAAGCCAAATCACTTTTGAATTAAAGATACATTCCTTGGTAAATCACTCCAACAATTAATTACCTTTGCTGCTTAAAACTGCTAATCCCCCCCAAAATGTCAAGCTTTGGCTGGCAGTCCAAACACATACACAGGCTCTTGCTTCTTCCACAAGGTTAGCAATTCACTGGTGTCAGATACTCCCATCCTCTCTAGGGGTGTTCAAAGGCTGCTCTCAGCTCAGCTTCGAATCTTCTTTTTCAGGATAAAGGAGCTGCTTCCACAAGACCCTCATGCCAGAGTGTATTTTCCATACTTGTAATCACAGATATTTGTTCCTAAAATCCCTTTTTATCTTTTCTAAAATCTCTCCAGTTTTCATCTTCTATTTTTTTTTTTTCTTTTTAAGCCTGGCACTAGCATGGGGTACAGTATTCTGCAAACAATTCTGCTTCTGCTGGATGGGAGGGCAGAGGGCAAATACACACTCCCTCTACTCCTGCATGACATCCTGCTGTTTACTGCTCCTTGGCTACCTCTACACTCTCAGCTAGCACATCACAGTGGGAGCTCATGTTCAGTTTGTTAACCAGTGAGACTGGCCATAAAAACTTAAAATGTAACTGCTTGATTGATAAAAGATTTTGAGACTCATTTTCCTGCCTTACTCCATGCTCCAGTACACACACATAGGTAAAAGACACAGAAAATTAAATGTATCAGCTGCGACTTGCTGCTGTAATACCACTTGGGTATGAGAGGTGGTTTTCTCCTCTGTGTCCTCAGTGGGTGAGGTTTCCCAGTCCAGCTAGGAGCTGAGGAGATGAACATGGTGACAGGAGCCAGAAGAGGAGGAGCACAGCCCTTTTTCCAGCAGGGCTCCAATGAAGTGCTTCTGCCATGCAGATGTTCTTCTGTCAAGAGGAACAGCAGTGGTGTGGCATGGCACTGTCAGACCTGAACTACAGAGTGGCTCAGCAGTGTAAAATGTCATCCAAAACCCAAACATCATGGTGTTCAACAGACAGCTGTGAGAAGTGGGCTTTGCCATTTTGAATCATCAGTTTTTTGTTTCCCAGAGTCAGACACTCCCACCAAAGGTTTTCCCAGTTCATGAACAGGCCTACCATTACGCCTTTGGACCTCTTCAAAGTCTCCATTGCCCAAAGTGCAAAACTCCTCCTTCTCCATCCATCAGGTGCACACAACCCTTCTGAAACATGATTACAGGCTTGGAAACAGGTATCAGGACTGGATACACAAAGCGCTGTGCAGCAAATTCCTCAGACTGACCAAACACCTGGCCTGCACAGGTGACTCTGAACTGGGGAGAAGCACACTACCTTCCTTCCAACTGCTGTCCCTTCACACTACATTCTTGGACAGACTTATACAGAGCTATACAGTTAGTACCCACTCTCGTCACAATTTCAGGTCCATACTTCAAACTCTGTTTTGCTGTCCTGTAGCACTCTCTCCTCTGACAGAAATACTGCTCCCAGGCTCAACTCCCTACTCTCATATCACTTTCTCCCATTCCTATTTTCTTTAGTTTAGCTGAGCTGATATTATCCTGACACGTTCACTTCAAAGTTGGCCAACTGTTCATTCTTTGCTTCTCTCACTTTGTTTTCATCCACTTTCTTCATGTCTGTATATGTCTTTGAGAAATAAATATTTGCATCTTCATTATGAGTGCCTAATTCCAGTATGGGTTATGAAAACAGCAACCAAGTGACTGTTGCTTTATGTCAAGTCAGCCAAACTCCACTGATTCAGTTTTCACACATTGTGCAAACCTTAATATATTGTATATATCATAAGACATGGGTTTTTCATAGGCACACTCTGGAAGGCATGATATGGAAAGTTAACTGTCAGAAGAAGCTGAGAACAAATGGCAGCCCAGTAGAGTTTCATATAAAATTCCCTTGGTTTTGTTCCTCTTTTGGAATTCTTGACAGAATTTGCTTTCTCTTTTGTGAGTGTGTGTGCGTGTTCATGTTTACAGTTTCGCATATTTCCCACGAAAGAGATGTATTAAAAGGAAAGAAAAAGTTAGGAAGAAGCAGGCAATTATTTTTGCCTCTAACAGCTAAATATCAATTTATGTGCCAGTTTGCCTTGTGAGTCAATATGGCCCTGACTCAGCAAAGTTCCCATCCACACACTTAACTGTAAGCTTGCAAAATAGTCTCATTGACTTTACTTTGCCATATGTTCAAGTTTGACTGAATCGAGACTTTAGCAGATGTACACAACCTTATTAAGTACAAAACTGAGGAAAACAAGGTGCCTGGCTTCCTCAGTGGTCTAAAAATCAGGCAGGAGCATTAGAAAAGTTAATGACATGCTTGAGCTTTGGAGCCGAAGTCAACCAAGAAAACATTAGCTTTTTCTTTTCAGCTTTTTCCCTTTCCCCTCCTGACCCTGACATTGACATCCTGAATAAATGCAAACCTAGATTCATACTGTTCTGACTTGGTTTTGCAAAATCTGCATCAGAGGGTTTTGCAAAGCTAAAGTCAGCATAGCCTGACTGCTGCAGTTTCTAATGCAGAAAAAGGTGGCACAAATAAGATTGGCCTCTGCAGCTTAGATGCCTTTGATCCCATCTCCTGCTATTAGCTTTCCCTCACAGCCTGTCTTACATCACCCCAGACTTTTTACAATTATGTCTCCAAAGGTTTGATTTCAGTAGAGGACTCAAGGCATTCACTTGTGTTTTCTGTAGTCACCCCTTGAATAAAAACATACGTGTCATCTTCATCTGAAACCACAACCAACTCTGCTCCCAAAAGAAAAGCAAAATGTGAATGGATGGACACTGGACATGGTAAAGGACAGAAGAATGACGGTCTTTAGAGAACATGAGATAGCTTTTATAAAGGCAGCTGAATTTTCTTTTTCTGCAGCTCTGAACTCTAAAATGTTTTAGCCTAAAATACTAAAGCAAAAAATGTGAAGTCAGAGCACCAAGTTCTGCACTGCTTTATAGCCCTGTTCATCTCATCTGACCTGACACTGGTTTGGAAGCCAGCTCTGAGAGTAAAGGCCAGGGACCATTTCATCACTTAGACCTGGACAATGGGCTGTGTGGCTGCAGTATTTTGAAAAATCTCTGATTTTGCGATTAAAGGTCAAGGGTGGGTAAAATAAAAAGAATTACATCAACCAGCAGCAGCTAATAGACACCTGTGAGTCTTCCAACTACAACTTCATAAAGATTATTTGTATGGCAGAGGGTTGCAACATAATTATTGAAAACATTTCTTAACAATTGAGAAAGTATCAAGACCTGGAAATTGTTCTGTACACAGAACTTGGAGAGCAACCAGCACGGGAAGAGGGCACAGGACAGACTGCTGAGTACCACCAGTGATCCCAGGGGAGATCCCCCGGGGTACTGGGGATGCTTAGGTTGATGAGATGGATTGAGTTCCTCTTCAGCTGGCACAGTCATGTCCAGATAGCTCCTGAGCATCATTTGCAGGGGTTAAAAAAACACCTCTTTGGATCTCTCAGATTCTGTTGACCAGGTGCATGCTTTAGTTGCTTACACTTAGCTATCTGGAATAATTTTGAGATATCTTGTTTGTCACTGAGCAGATTTTCAAGGTGTAATAAATTGTGTGATATACCTGGTACTTGCAGAGAATTATCTAGAATAATCTGGCACCTCAGAATGCACTAATCTATCACCTACATGTGAGCAACTATCATTCCCCTAGACCTCCACTGGCTGTAGCAGGAGCTTATACTCACAGCTCACAAGTAGAGACACATGCAGACACTGGGATTTGATTTCTTTACCCTTGAGCCAAATCCCATTCCTGCTGACCCAGTAACCTTCATCATGCCCAAAACACACACACACACACACACACACACACACACACACACACAAAAAAAAAAAAAAAAAAAAAAGAAAAAAAAAGGGCTAAAATACAAATGCTCACTGCCTTTTACTCATTTTCGAAAGGGCTCTTCATAGTCAGCATACTAATTAAATTTTTGCAGCTTCTTTCATTTTCTTTTTTTTCCTCTCCCTCCTGTCCTTGTGCTCCATCAGTTATTTCAACTTCTTTCCTTCTTCCTTTTCCACTCCTTTTATCCATTGCCCTCTGTACACAGAACCGCCATCCTCTTTCAGCCCCTGTGTGCTGAATCATGTCAGTTTTTAGAAATTAGCAAGGCTGCTTTGCAATGCAGCCACTAAAGGACCACTGGAGAGAACTTCTCCCACAGTGCTGAGGTCCTGGTTTAGCCAGCTGGGTGGTACATCTGCCCCAGCTGAGGAATGCTTTTGATCTTAGTCCAGGTTAAGCACTGATCAAATGCTCCTGTATGAAACAAGGTGTCACACAAGAGGAAAAAAAGTAGCAACTAAGGTTTTGGAGAATTATGGGATTCAGATATCCCTCTCTTGGCATATCTTGTCAGCTAACTTCAGGCATTTCCTGGTCTCTGTGCCAGCTTGTTTCGATGTCATTTGGAGACACTTGTCCCGGATTGCCAAGTAAATTGTATTCTATTTGCCATCTATATGGCAGTTGTCATCTGTTAAGTGGACAGTTTTCCTTATCTCTTTCACAACCACTCCTCCGTCCGGGGAGACATCTGCTGATAACAGGCTATTGAATGTCACTGCATGGCTGATAAGAACTACAGCATCCCATTGGGAGATGCTCCACCCAGAGGGAGGAGCCAAGCACTCCTACTCGGATATAATCTTGAGGTTCTGGAACACCAGCGTGGCTTCTCCACTGGATTTCCCAGCGGAAAAGCTGCCTCTTCCACTGGGTCTTCAGAGGAAGACTGCACCCTTTTCTCCAGGATCCCTGCTCTAACAGAACTGCACCTGACACTCCAGGAGGACTGCTGACATAATTCCAATTGGACTGCTACAGGTTTCCTGCTCCAACAGAACCACACCTCACACTCCAGCAGGACTGCAGCCACAATTCCAATTGCACTGCTACCAGCACCCTGACCAGCAGGACGTCAGGTTGTGTTCTGTCAGTGTTATTTTGGTTTACGGCATTGTTTATCTCTTTATTTTCTTTCCTAATAAAGAACTGTTATTCCTGCTCCCGTATTTTTGCCTGAGAGCCCCTTAATCTAAAATTTATAGCAATTCAGAGGGAGGAGGTTTACATTTTCCATTTGAGGGGAGGCTCCTGCCTTCCTTAGCAGACACCTGTCTTTCGAAACTAAGACAAACTGAACTTGGATATTTTCAGATGTCATGGTACCAGGTTGTGAAGGTGTTTGAGCAATCTCTGAGACAGGCATTTGACGTGCACATCACTGTAATTCTCTTCTGGGGTAACTAGACCTGTTGAGAAAAAAAATACACAGCAGCACTGACACATGTGGGTGACAAGTTATATGCACATTGTGAATAACTGATTCAGTTCTTCCAGGTATTCTGCTTTCATTGGATATAAAGCTGCTTAAGACTATGTGGGGATTAAAAATCTGGACCATTTCCTGGTACTTGGGTACATGTATCAGCAGTGTCCCAGCTACAGAAAGGTCAAGATCCCTTGGTGCATCTTGGTTTCCACAGAGAGGAAATTAACAACTGTGCATTGGAACGGAAATATGCAGTCCAGAGAGCAGCAGGCCAGGATGATGGGTGCAGTAATCCAGATTCAGACTGTCTCTGAACCTCTGGATTTTTAATCCCTGAGATCAAAAGCTCCCACAGGCAGAGAGCGCAGTGCTTTGTGTGCACAGTGCAGAGCAAGCTGTCAGTGCTGAGTAAATAATACATAACAAGTTTTATAACCAGGACTTAAAGTGTCTATCAGTTCTCTCGTGGCAGCTGCTTATTTGCTTACTGTGGGAACTGAGTGACATCTGAATGGGTGCATCCAGGCAGCGAGGCGGTCTGGGGAGCTCTGCCATCCTTCCTGCCAGCTCCTGGCTCTAGCACCTGATTCATGACAAATGGGTGACATGTGGTTCCAGCCCCAAGCAAACCACAACAGAGGCATAGATTTGACTCTTCAGAGGGATTTTTAGGGGGTAAGAGGAGTCATTTTTCTAGGGTTTCAATAGTTCTGAACACATCAAAAGTACTGCTGCTCCATCATCCTTGGGGCAGCAGTGTTCCTCTGCCACATTTGGCTGGCATTTGGGGGGGGAGAAGTTTTCCAGAACCTAAAAACTGGAACTTAAAATAGGAGCAATGTGTGCATCTTAAACCATTTCTCATTTGTAATTTGCACTGACATTATACATGATCTTTTTATTCAAAATGGAGAAATAGACAAGGTGAAATATTTCACTCAGTTTTTCTTGCTTTTAAAGTTAAAAAGACATTTCTCATAGGCCTGAAAAGACCTTCTTACACAAACAAATCCTTTTCATCTGCAAATCTTTGCAGCAAATCTGTTGCATCTTTCAGTCATGTGGCTTTATTTCTTTCTTCAGCTGTTTGTGCTCTATCTTGAATTTACTCAGACCTCCTGAAGCCTCTGTTCCTACAGGGAAGCAGCTCCAGGTCTGGGAAAGCAGCTCCAGACCCTCATTCTTCCTCTGTTTAAAAACCTAATTTGATGATCTATAGTACTAGCCTGCTATCATTTCTTAGTTCTGCTCTCTGCCTTGTCTTCTGCCTTACAGAATCCTGTTTCCCTGAGGTACTTGAAAGCAGCAATCAGTCTCTGTTTCACTTGGCTCAGCCAGCTCAGGTCTAGTTTGTTTTTATCTCATCTTCAGCCAAATAACTTCCAAACAAAAAACGTACAAGCAGCTGCACTCCACTGGGAATTTGTACTTGGGAGAAAAAGCCACCTTTCTAGTAAAGATCATGCCACAGGATGACATTTTCAATTGCCTCTCTGGGGAAGGGGTGTCAATCCCCTGAAAACATCATGAAAATGAGTGCTTGCAAGAATGCAGACGAGCCAGGGCATGGATCCATACCGTGCTTTCCTCACTAGTTTTCCCATACTTTTCCTCTGTGGCTCTAATCTCACTGTCACTCTTTCAGTTGATTACTTATCTGGAAGTGTCCCCTGATTTTGGAGCACCTGTGAGGATGGTTCCATACAGCAGTCAATATTCCCACAGACAAACTCACCATTTACACCAAGCCTGGTTTCTCTGTCTGAAGCCCCAAGAGAGCAGTCCCTCCAGGTATAAAGGTTTATGTGATGCCTGTCTTTTGCACAGAGCTGTGAAATGGACAAGATTTTCCTTTTCTGCTCTACATCTGCAGAAAAGTCACTAGAATTCTTAGCAGGATTTAACATAATAATAGACTAACACAGAGTATTAGAGCTGCAAAATCAACTCTTCTGCTGTAGGTTTAACCTTCTATTTTTCAACATATACAAATAATATAATTCTGGATTTAGTGTTCATCACGAGAACATGACAGCCAAAGTTCTCTTCTCGAAGAAAAATACAATTATGACTTAATTTAGAATGTTCTTTTTTAACGGGTTGTCACAGATATGATCAAATCATAGAAGCTTGTTAAAAATGCATGTCACTCCAGACACTTCAACCTACACCATGTTTTCAACAATTCATGTTCTGAGTGGAAAGTTACCTTTGCCTTGCTCAATATTATCTGCCATATCTGAATTTATTTATTTTAAGCTTTTACCTTGCAGTCTTTAAGTTTGTGATTCGATTCTCTTACAATTAATTCTTTCTTTTTCTTGGGTTGGATTTTGATTGCTCTTTTTTTTCTTCCCCAAGCATGTACAGCACAACTGCTAGTGAAAAAAAAGGTCCACTTACACATAGGTGATAAAAATTCACAGTAAAGCCACAGATGTAGCAGAGTGAGAATTACTGTAGCAGCAGGAACAGAAGATAAAAGAGGATTACATGTGATGAAATGTAGTAATTGACTAGAAGTCACTGAAAAATACCAGATGGATGTCACTATTCCACACAGCTCTAATTTGCCTGTAGACTTTATTGAGCTTCACTTGAGCTTTGCTTTTAGTATTTTCCTGAGTATAATTGGGGTTTATTGATACACTATTATGGGCCAGTTTATATGTGACCATAAAAAAATACAGTCTGAGGCCCCAGTTTAACCAGGAACACAGCACTATCCTGCTTAGCTGAAGGCAGTCACATTAATGACTCCAATAAGATAAATTCCTGTTTTCTCCCTCAGACCTTTGCATAGAGTATGAACAGTAAATGCTTCACACTGCATTTAAATTGCAGAAACATTTTCAGTGAGGGATTGCTGCATAAAAAGATCAGGCATGTAATTTCAGATACTGCCAAAAGAAGCTTATATGGGATTTTGATTCTAGTTTTGTGTATAAAGAAAACAAATCTACATACTATAATGACTTGCCAGTTTGGAGCTCTGCTTAGTTATCAAGAATTTATTTTTCTATTTAGTTTAGCACTAAGGGCAGGGGAGAAAGGAAATACTTGAGATTTGCTCTTTTTTATCTCCTTCCACCTGGCAGGGGTTGAAATAAAAGGAAGTGAGGCACTGCTAACTCTCTCTCTCTCTCTCTTTTGACTGAGTGAGAGAGTCCTGCTATTTTTCTGGTTTGGCTGGAGAAATTGTGCCTCAGTGGCCAGGAATTTGATGTTAGTTGGTACCTAACTCAAATCTTTCTGCCTTTCTGGCAAAGGATTAAGCCTCACGTATGGGAAGAAAAGATACCTCACCTGAGTGACCCACTGTGAATGGATTTTCACAAGGGCCTGAAGTGCAGTGTTTTGGGTAGATAAAACCAACACTCAACCCTGCACCTGCCTTTTTGCCACCATCCACTGCAGGGTGGGATGCACCATTTTGCCTTAACCCTCCCAAAAAGCATTTGAACAAACACCTCAACAATGAATTTGTACAGTTCTCTTGCAGGGAGGCTACTCAGCCAGATGGGCAGTAGAAGAGATTCTGACAGGGCTCATCTGAAACAGCAAAACATGGGGATCTCCCAGGCTCTGGTCACTGGCTGAGCCAGGAGATAAGTCCAAGATCAGGTCAGAGGAAAAGCAGCTCCTGCAAACATCTAGCACAGGGCAGGCAGCTTCAGGCACCTGCTGGCCATGGCCTGAGGAGTAGCACTGGACTTGCCAGCAAGCTGTGCCACTGCTACAGAGGTCTCTCTCCTTCTGTCCAAATTTAGAGGAATTTGCTTCCTCTAAATCACCAAATCAGCATTACTTGTTAGCTCTCCCTTCCCGATGCAGAGCTTGCACAAGGGCTCTGCCTCCACCTGGCTTTCCTAAAAATGAGCAAACCCTTCCCACCTCTGGTAACCTGCTTCAAATCCTTCCTTCTTAAAGCTTTCATTTAAACTATGCTTTGACTGTAAGGCACTACAAAATTGGCCATTTTGCTCACACAGGAAAGAAAACACAATTGTTGCAGTTTAATTCTCATGTATTGATTTCCTTTTATCCTCACAAAGACTCTTCCTCTGTTTGAACCCTGGAAGACAAGCTGGGAACACCAAGCAGTAGAGCCCTGCTCTAGTGGGTGTGCTGCATGTTCAAAATCCCACTTCTTTTCCTTCTCCCCTGGCAGAATACCTTCATTCTGACAATTACCACTCTGGTTTCATTTTTTCTTCTTTTCTACACCCAGTCAGCAGGGTGACCTTTAAATACATCTAAACTTTTGCTGATGGCTGATTAGACTACCCAGGTATACCCCCAAATACCCCCCATGTCACTGACCAAACCAAGGTGCACCACAGCTGTGGCCACTGACACTGAGTTATTAATCAAAAATTTTCACTAATACTACAGTAGATGATGTGTGCTGTGTGACATGTTTTATTCATCTCTCACCAAAAAAAAAAAAAATTGTTTTGTTTTTCCTTATTAATTAGTGTCAGATTATAGCCAGTAAGTGTGTAGTAATTGAGTACTTGCTTGTTTATTGGAATTAAATAGGGGAGGCTATCACACATGCTTGCCCTTAAACCTTTTTGAATAAGTTATATTCATATAATATAAAATAATGGTACTGTACCAGAACACATGTAATTTTCATTTATGCAAATAGGTTCTCTATAGGAAAAATGTGTTGTTCTTGCTGTGACATTGTCCAGACTGTGCATTTTGCCACTGGATGTTCTTCATGGTACAAATGTAATTTAGTATAGGGGCTTTGTTTCCACTACAGATATTTCGGTTGAGCTCAGAAATGCCATTATAGAAAACGCTAAAAAGGAGTTTACAAGTCCATAATTTCAAGTAACCATTTTGTAGATATTTGCAGCAAATAAAAAATAAATTTTGCTGAAAAAAACATATTTTTAAAAGTCCAGTTGATTGAAATTAGAAATACTGTTTCTGTTTAAAGGTCTTACCACATTTCTAGAGAAAGAATCCAGGACAATTTCCTAAAAAAATAATTTGGATGTATAAAATATTTGTTTAAGCTAGTAAAGAAAGCAAGCTTTTGTATTATTCAGATTTTATTCTGTGATATGTTTCTTAAGAAAATTTCTTGGTGACAGCGAAGCAACCTTGTAAAGTAGATTGATAATGTAGCATATATAGCTTTAGAGAGGATACTCCATACAGGAAAACTGTAAAATAGATCATGTTTGTTCTCCACAATTTTCACATTCAACAAAGCGGATGTCTCTTCTTAGACACACAAAACTACTTTCTCATTGTTCCTCTAACTTCAGTTTGCTGTTCAAGACGACACATATTGTCTGCATATTTGAGAAAACACCATTAGCATTGCCGGTAGTAAATTAGAAGCTGTCCCAAGAACACATAATAAATAGATAAAATGCACAGTTCAGCACTTGAAGATGAAGCTGTAAACACCAGCAAGCTGTGACCTTGACATTTGCTCTCATTTATCTGGAAGCCAATTTAAATATCTTTGACTGTTCACTTCAGTATATTGTCACTGCCCTTCTCTAGAAGGATACATTGAAAAAAAATTCTAGTGAGAGAGCAGAAGAAATAAAGTTCAACTAATTTGCAGCCCCACTGCAAATACAAAGTTCTACTCTGTAGTAACCCATGTAAAGAAGTAATTATAAGAAGCTGAGCATAATAGTAAGTCTTTGAAAGGGACAAAGAGCTGAACTGGAGCAACATCCATATATCAGATGTTTACTGTTTCATTACAGGGCTTGGGAAAGAAAAGTATCTTTAGTCCCTTTTTTTGATCCTCCCATATAGATGAGCTCCTATGTACTCATGCATAGCCCCACACTGTTTGATAAACCACAGAGCAGGGTTTTGACACCAGCATTAATTATTCTCCAATTACAGCCCCAGCTGCACCAGGTAGTTGCTCATTAGCATGCTGTTCTACTGCCAAGGGAGGGATTAGATAAAAACAGACACCAGAGAAGAGATAAAAGCAGGTGAATGTGGGGAGAGGCCTTTTAACTGTCTGTCTCTCTTTCCTGTGAGGATCTCCCTCCCAAACTACCTTAAGTCAAGTGGCTGACATAAATTTTGCAGTGCTGGTAGAGATGCAGTACACCCATCTCAAGTGCAACTATTTGGCACTTTTCACTTTGTCTTTGCCTTCCACAATAGTGACAAGAAGACAGATTATTTCAAGTACCTCCACAGTTATGACAGAGTGAATGTGCCTTGTTGCTAATAATAGAAATAATTGTTTTCCCAAGTTCTGTATTTTATTTGGAGCCAATTCTATCAAATTTAATAGCATCACTTGTTCAGAAAAGAATATAATTAGCTTTTTCTTGGCTTGAGTAAAATAAGCAAAATTGTTCTCTCATGGATCAAAAAGAAGCCAGTGAAAAGACAGCTGATTACGATGCACACATGGCAACGTCTAATCTAATATTCCACTTTATGGGGAAGAGAAGGATCAGACATGAAGTTTATATCATAATCATATCAAATAAATACTTTCCTACAGTCTTGTCTGCAGTGCTGCAGTGGAATTGGGATGACAGATCCAGTATTTATGAAGTCTGACAGAGGAGCACAGCTCAAAGGGTTTTGATGTATGCTGGCACAAATACGTCCTTTTTATTTTATTTTGCTGCTTGGATCAGACAGAAATTTATCACTCTGATTAGTACGTAATTATGTCAGCAAATTCATAATGATATAAAGCATTTATTTCCCAACATTTCCATTTTCACAGCTTTGGAGATTTTCATGGAAACAGGGAAAGCTAGAAGGATATTTTTATTTCATAGCAGACAATTTTCAACAAGAAGAGTAGGCAAAACAAACTTGCAAGCTCATAACCACCATTTAAGCAGGTTTGTAGCTCATCTACAAGAGATCTTTCTTTTGATCTGTAATCATAAATAGCCCATTACATAGCAGCATGATTTTTCTTCTGTGCTTCACTGTGGGGATAATAGACAGGCTGCTTCTTTATGTAACTCTCTCTAAGAAATTTTGGGTCTCTATGTAGAAAAAGATAGCTTCAGAGCACTCATTGCTCACAGACATGTCTGGTCCCCATCCTGAACGCAATCAAATTTTCTAGTAAGTATCAGCAGAATGGTGCTGCTTGGGAGATATTTACGGTGATGTTGTCTAAAGGGTTTCATTCTTCTGATGTATGGTGTCATAAGCAACCCATCTGCAAAATACATTATTAGAGCATCAATCCTTATTATATACAGCAGATGGAGGAGTAATGGAATAGTGACACTTCCTAGTTCAGGACATACCATTCCCCCTTGGTTTTAAATCAACAGTTAACCATGGCCTCGTATTTTTTGCTCTCTGAATTTTGGCCTGCCTTGTATTTCAGCACTGATCAGATTATTTCAGGGATGTGAGGATCCTGGTCAATGGCAAATTGAACATGAGCCAACAGTGCCCTGGCAGCCAGGAGGGCCAAGCATGTCCTGGGGAACGTCAGGCACAGCAACATCATCTGGGCGAGGGAGGGGATTGTCCCACTCTGCTCTGCACTGGGGTAGCCTCACCTTGAATACTGAGTGCACTTTTGGGTTCCAAAATATCAGAAGGACATTAAACTATTAGAGAGTGTCCACAGGAGGGCCAATTTTGAAGGGCCTTGAGGGGAAGCCATATGAGGAGCAGCTGAGGTCACTTGGTCTGTTCAGCCTGGAGGAGACTGAGGAGAGACCTCATTAGGGGCAGACAGTGATCTCTGTAGTGACCAGCAACAGGACCCAAGGGAATGGCCTGAAGTTGTGTCAGGGGAGGTTTAAGTTGGAAATTAGAAAATTATTCTTCACCCAGAGGGTGTTTGGGTGCTAGAACTGGCTCAAGATGCATTTGGAAAATGCCCTCGGACACATGGTATTGTGGGATGATTCTTGGGGATGGTCCTGTGCAGGGTCAGAAGCTGGACCCAATGATCCTTATGGGTCCCTTCCAATTCAGCTTATTCTGTGATTCTATGATACTTCTGCTATGAAACCTTTAACTTGGCCTGCAATTTGATTATCAGCTTCAAAGGCTAGAGATAAACTGATGAACAGATACATAATTTCTAATGTTGGCTGCAAAGTGGTCTTTCACTCATGCACCATAAGTAATTCTATGAGCATCTGATGTGACAAAGCCTCAATTTTTTGCTATTTGTGTCCTCTGATATTATTTGTGTGTGCCAAATTACACAAGTACTTTCTATTAACATCACAAATACATGCAATGTCTTCCCACAAAATACATTGGCAGTGATCCTTGGACTGGCACATTCAGCCATGCCAAGATGCCAGAGGGATCAGACAAAAGCCAGGGGTGAACTTGCAAATGTTCATCCTCCCATTTCTCATCCAGCAAAATGCCCATTTTTATAAAACTGGTAAAAACATGATTACTTTTGAGACTTCTGCCTCTCTGTCAAAACTGGCTAAAAACAGCTACTGAGTTCAAGAGTTATTAAGAGTGAGGAGAGAGACCCGCGGACAGGAGAAGGGATCATTCCAGGCTTGTTTCCATGGGAAATCAAGATACAAATGTTCAGGAAAAAAGTGTGGGTTAGCACAGTCTACAGCCTGAGTGAGAAGAGCTGGGAATGAGCCAGCCTCTCTCCAATGGGGAAAGCTGTCAAGACTGCTAAGAAAAGGATGGCATAGGGGAGCATGGCATAGGGTCAGCCAGGAGAAGGAGAACGGCTGGAGTTCCCAAAACAGGATCAGGTATTTGCAGATGAACTCTGCTACGCCGTCCAGACTAATAAAACTCTTCACAGCAGTTGTTGGCAAAACAGAAAGGGACACCAAAACCTTCTGGCTCAGCTCAGCTGCCAGCAGCAGAAGCCCTGGAAATCAGCCATTCTCACTAACATGCTCTCCATCCCAAAAGGGAATGGGAAAGAGTTCCTGTGCCATCCCCCCATCCTGCTCAGCCATTCCCAAGCATTTGGTAGCCTTATCATTGATGTTCAAAATTACTTTTCCCTGTGTAGCTTTGCAGATACTCATCACAGGGCACAGAGAGATTCCTCCTCACAGGCAGAGTTTCTCCTCATGCGCATTTTTAGATTGAGAGAAACTCCAAACTCTAAACAAAGCTTTTCCCTCTCTTAGAGGTCTTAACAGATATCTCTCCTGGGTGGTGCCTCAGCTACCCAGTGAGATGAGAAAATATGCTAAAGCTTTCTTGTAGAGGAAACTCAGGATCTTTACTATTTTTGAGACTTTCAGGCTTCACACTGGGTTGAGTTCAGCCACAGAGAGTTCACACAGACTTTGCTCTTTTGGAAAGTAATGCTAGAAATATAGGAACTCCCTCTGATCTAAGTAGTTTTGTAGTAATTCTCCTGATGGTTCCTACTAAAAGATACTTTCTCTCTGATTTCTGACTAAGCCTGTATACCTCAGAATGCATGATCTGCTTGAGTTTATATTTATAATGTCTTGATTTTTAATTTGATATTTTAAGGAAAGATTTTGCAAAGAAAAAAAAAAAGCCTCATTCCAAGCCTGATTTCTTTTTAAAGTTAAAAACACCTTCCTTAACAAAGAGAGTGAGGTATCTTTGCAGATTGATTCAAGCTTGAGTCTGCTATTTTTCTGCTAATTAAAGCCATTAATCCAAAAAGATTATTATGGACAGTAAATCTTTTCAATGTGAAATATGTTTCTTTGATAATGAATTGCCTGTTACCTGAAAATCTATCCTGTGCTGTTTTGTTTTTCAGCTTGGCACAGCAGCCTGAATACCATATCTAATTTTTCTAATTAGTTGTCTGTACAGAATGTATTTTTTCCCCAGTCTTTTAGAATTGCCTCTGTCAACTTTGGCCCTTCTGCCTGGATTTGAGCCTTTGATGAGGATGTGCGTTGCCCTCTGCATTCATTACCCAGTGAGGGGAATTGCGGGCAAGATAAGTCTGGGCTGAAACCACATTTTTGAATCACATGGCACAGCACCAGAGAGAAGTAAAGCAGGGGAAATGCAGGGCAGCCTGCCTGCAGGTTGTCAGTGTTTATGCATTCATTGTACTGATGGTACAAGTTTGTGGCTGTCTGCTGTTGAATATCCTTTCATCTTCATCTCTCCTGCCAAGTGACGTGTGCTAGGAGACTTAATCAGCTCTGTCCAGATGGATGCTAATGAAGGAGACATTATACAAAACACTATTATAAATTCTTATTCACATCTCATTTTCTTTTGTCTCATTCTATTTTTAGAGCTGATTTCTGGAGATGCAATTACAATCCTGATATTTATCAAGCAGTCAACATCTGAAGGTGCTATTTCATGTCCACCCACTCTGATTTTTATCTGCCAACAGCTAATGAACGAGTTCTACACGTATTTTTTCATCTGTCCCATAATAATATTGATCTTATGTGGCATTTAAATAACAAACAATACCAAAAACATGTTATGTTTTTAAACATGCAATAAAGATGTCTTTTTAGCTACCTACTATAGGGCAGATATTTTTACATGAGATTATTTGTCCTCACACATGAGCAGCGGTAGCGCATAAATATTCAGGACAGCAACAGGAAAATATTTCAGGTCCCAATTTCAGGAGATGTTAGGAAGGAACAAGTGGTTCTGTGAGATGCTAATAAAGTCTGATTACTGTCAGACTTGAACATTGTAGCTGACTGATCTTGGTCCCTGAAAAGCTGCAAGCACCATTGAAGCTATTGTCAGAATTGGGTCATTTATAGTTTATCTCTCCTATTTAATTCTTACAGTGTCAGTAAAGGACAGTGTCACACCACCCAGGCCTCAAGAGGACTTCTCTAGTCAGCACCCACCCTCACAATGTTCAAAGAAGTGCAATGACCTTTGGAATGTTTATCTTTTTGCAAAACAACTGAAGCTGTCAATGATGTCCAGAAATAATTTACAGGGAAAAGAAGTAACAGGAATGGGCTCAAACATGAAGATTTGACAGCCTTGCACAAAACTGTGAACACCAGGCAAAGTGTAACTTGTGAAGTCAGGACACACTGTGGATACTTCCTAACAGCATGCTTCTGTACTAAACACAAGTGTTTAAACTTTGGATATGCTTCTGATTCAAAAGATGACATTTTATACTAAAGAACACTTGGTCTTCTCATGCTGGGATTTCTTTTCACCGCTGACTTAGAAGTAGATATACCTCCTGAGAAAAGCAAAAACTTGTATTTTGTGATGCTCTAACTGCTGGGATCAGGAGGAGAGGAAGGAAGAGGGTTGAGTGCAATGACTTGTGTTCCGTAACCGTAAGAAAAAAAAGACAGTCCTGTTTTTGAGAAAAGTGACCTCTGATGTTCTGAGGAAAGAGAAATGGGAGTACAGGCAGTTCTGGTAAAAAAGTCTAAGATTTCCTGATTTTTTCCCCATTCTTTGGTTGCTTAAAACTTTGTCTGACTTGAACTTCTTGGGCTGGCCTTTTTGCAACCCAGTACTTACTTGTATTCACAGACCATCATGCCACAGGCAGTGCCCATTGCACCCGTCTGTCTCGAGAGACAGGTGGACAGAAAGGATGACATCACATTAATTTCTTACTCTAGGAATCTGTGATGGTGTGTAGTGTCCCATATATTTGAAAATAGCTCAGTATTATCATGGAAATTATCTCATTGGGGTCAAAGTGACATTTTTGCTTTCTGAAATTTTCCCTATATTTGGCTATGTAATGAGTGGAGAAATCTTGTCTTGCCCTGATTGTTTCCACCAAACAGGTTTCTGTTTCGCTCGACCAGCAAGAAGTAACTCCCTTTTTATTTTTGGGGTTACTACTTGTTAGCTGCTGGCTCCACAGTTTTATTATTTTTACTTCCTCCCAGCACTTGTGCTTCACTGGGGGCTGAACAAGAACAGACAGTGTCCAAATCCTCTCCCTGGAAGAGCTGCCAGCTTGAGAAGTACAAGAAGGCAACCAGACTAACTGATTTCAGGCCAAGGAATGGCTCTCTTGCAACCTTTAAATTATTCACAAGCACTCTTTGTAAATTATTAAGTTCCTAGGTCTTAGATTTAGTTCTTTGAGTTTACAGGATTCATTTTCAGATGCTCACATCTGTAGCTGGCTGCTGTTCATCTCACTCAGAGGATGGCAGCTCAGCTCTTCAGAGTTAAGCATCCTAGTTTTACATTCATTTCTTTTGGCTTCTATGCTCTTTAAAAAGAAAACTACCAAAGGCAGTCAAGGGAAAGGGAGGGCAAAGTATTTACATCAACACTTAACCATGCCTCAGACCACTCAGATTCCTCCACTCATCCCAAAAGTCTGCTCAACCCTCTACTGTTAAATACCAGTGATTTCAGTATCTCCAGTGCAAATAAAAAGAAAAGCAAATCTGATTTTGTGGGTTTTTTTACAGGCCAGCCCTGTGCTGGGGTACTCAGAATACACCATCCCAAGCTTGGTATCTGCAGGCTGGAGCCCAGAGACACCACTCTAAATTCCTGCAGATACCAGGTGAGATAAGTACAGACATGCTCATGTTCCTTTTTCACTTTCTCTATACAGAGATGTTAACCAGTAAACAGCTAAATTTTAGTGTGCTGGCTATCCACACTGCTTAGTCAGTATTGTAACTCACCTGAAAGGTCACTGAGGATTATTGTCCCATTGGAAGACACCTAGAGATTCATGCCAGCATTTAAAAAGTGGATGTCATGAGCCACATTATATTTCATTGAAGTGACATTTTAGAATCTCTTACTGCTGGTAAGGGAAGGGCAACAATGTCATCTTTCACAGGAATATTGCGAGGGAGAGATTGCCTGCTGTCAGCTCCACACATCTCAAGTCTCCTTTTGAAGGATCCAATGCTGACAGTAGGGAAAGGTAGCACAGTGGGTTAGGTGGATTGCAAGTTTGACCTGGCTTGGCATTGTTTATCCCCTTGCTTTCCCAGAGGTGCTGAGTATCCACAGCATCCATGCAGGTATCCAGAATTTTTTCGAGCTGGTATTGGGGCACATGAAATGCAGCAGACTTAAGGAGGGGAGGAGCTCTGTCTGGAAGTATCATGAATGGGATCCTGAAACCCAGCAAACTGCTGCCTCAGGCTTGGTAAGGGTGCCTGTGTTTTCAGAATAAGCTAGCATTTCTTTCTGTCACTCTTTTTTGATGGGCTCTTTGCTTCTCCTGTTCTAATTCTCTGCTGGGTACTGGTTTGCCTTGGCTTATTATGTCCTCAGCCTTCTCTCTGTTGAGAATTTACTCCCAGTGTACCTGAAACTTGCCCCTTGACAAAGGAGCAAGTTTCTACCTCTTGATGTTTATACTTTGCTTGGTGTCTGGCTTTGCCTCCTTATAACTCTTTTTCCAGATGTTTGCTACAGTCCTTTGTATTCCTTTCACACATGATATGCAGTTCAACTTACTTCACAACCTGTGATTAGAGAGGTTTGGAAACCTGCTGTGACAGGTTGTTAACCCAGCCCCAGAGCTGCCAAACTGAAACTTTGGTTATACTGTTGTGGTACCTTTCTTATCTTTTCAGTGCATTGATGTCACAAACAAGTTTTTCCCCATTTGCTTCTGACTGCTGAAAAATGCACCCATCTACCCTCAGTTATGAGCTGGATCCTGTAGCTGTGGTTGGCTTAAAAGAGACAGCAAGAGTTCATGCCCAAGCAGCTTCAGCAATGCTGACTTTGATCTCAAAGGAGCTTCAAAAGAATACAAAGAATACAGTAGAATTTTGGAGCAGTCAGAATTCCTTATTTCTGAGAAGTCCTTCTCCACAATTTCTATATATTTTTTGTGAGTTTCTTTTTCCATGCACCTCCCCAGGGATGGAAATCTTCCTTCTGGAACATGGGAAATATTTTCTCTGTACCAGCAGGGGATCTGAATTTGCCTGTGACACATCCTCAGCAGGTCCCAGGTGTGCTGAGTGAAGAGCTCTCCCTCCCTTGCTCACATTCTGTTGGTTGTCCTTGCTCTTTGATGGAGGATGCAGGGCTGATCAGGTAGCCAGCTGTGCCAATCTGCTCCCTTTGGAAGGAGGAGCTGAGCTAGCAAAGATCTAGCTGTTAATTTGCCTAAGATATCTGGTGTATATTTTCTAGGATAAATTAGGGACCGACAACACAAGGAGTGCAGTGGGTCCAAGGGCCCTCCACCTGGCAGGCAGGTGATGACAAGTAGCTCTTCACCATCTGGGAATGACAAACCATCAAGTCACTTTGCTGAAACAAGGTGTGTATCCCCAGCCCCAGCCCCACACCAGGCAGAGGCAAAGCTTTGGAACAAATCCACTGTTACTCCTAATTTCAAGTCTTAAAATGCAGCACTGTGCTAAATAGTGCTAGGCAGTGGCACAGGCTTGCAAGCAGGCTGCAGTTCTCCCACGTTTGCAATAAACTGATTTAATTAGCAGTTCCTTCCTCCCCAGGGCTGCTAGGAGGATTTCTGATCTGTTTGCACAAGAGTAAACAGTCTGAAAATCAGAAAACAACATTGTCATGTTGGTCAAAAGCTGGTATCAACACACTGATTGGCTCCAAGTAAACAAAGCCTTTTTAGGGCTTAATTAAATTTTATTTATCTTCTGTTGATCCTCATTTGTTTTCCACATCCTTTCAGTTTTTAGATGTTGATGGACAAAGGTAGAAGTTTGAAAAAATAGCAAAATTAAAAAAAACACATTCATGACATTTCATGTTTTCAGTCTCAGAAAGTAGCAGAAAACAGGGAGGATATTCTTCTGAAAATGTCTCATTTCAGGCTTTCACGTACAATCTTTTCAGATATGAATTGGTGCCCCTGTTGGACTATAATCTGAAATAAACACCTTTTTTAATAAACATTGTCAGAAGAGATGAGGAATAATCAGAAGCCCAGTGACTGGAGCAGGAAAATACATGGATTACTAAACCACCTCATATCCACTCATTTATGTTTGTGTCATGATCTCATTTTGCAAAATTCTCAGCCCTGTCAGGTTCTGCTGTAGCTGTTAGGCACTGTAGTGACTGCCCTGAAGGGTGAAGCCATCAGCTCTTCCCACTTCTGAAGCTGGGTTGTTTATTTGGCAGAGGATTCTTTCACAGAGCTGCAAATCAATCTCACTCAGCTGCTGAACTCCACCTTGTTCAGACACAGACCAGAAAGAAGAATGAATACAGGAGAAACTTAAACTGAATTAGTCTTATTTCTTTCCACATGACATAGTTCATAGATAATGTTTATTTCCACATTCAGGCTACCCAGGAAGTCATTGCCAGGGAGGCAGCTGCAGAAGCTGTGTGCTTGTTGACTGAAAAGCACACAGCCCTTCTGAGACATCCTCTCCCTTCTGATAGGTGAATGCCCAAAATGAGAGTATAAATTAATTTGCTGATCTCTGTTTCTCCAGACTGACCAGACAGGAGGACCATGGTTCATCATGCAATGGAGGGTTCACCGGAGAATGCTTTATCTGCAAGACAGTGTGAGAAGGTAAAGGCAGAGTAGAGGAGAGTAAATGTGCACAGGAGCTCGAGGTAATCCTGCTAACTTTGCTTATGTTCTGGCTCAAGGCTCATTTTTTGGGGCAGAAATAGTAAGCAGCAGATAGCTGGAGGTCCAGTCCCTCCACCCTTTCCCAGAGCCACTCCCTGCCTCACTTCCTCAGCAGAAATGACAGGGAAGAGGTTTGGTAACACCTGGTATGATCAGCATGTTTTCTTCAATTTACAGCCATTTGACTCAACTGGCAGAGCCAAAAATATTTCAGACTCCAAATTCTTGGAGAGCTCCTTAAAGTGACAAAAAACCCCTAAATTTTACTTCAACAAGTTTAAAAACTTGTGAATTAAGTCAGTGTTTTGAGGATGCTGCCTACCTGCTGCCTGCTGCTGCCAGAACATGCAGGCAGGCTCAGGATAAAGTGCTGCCTTGTCTCGTAATCAAGGAACATTCCTGAAGGATTATGGTTACCTGTGGTCACTGGAAATCAGACTAGGAGGGAACATCAGAAATGTGAGGAGAGAGGGACAGCATGAGAGGCCTTGTGTGGGTCCCTCAGGAGGGTTTGGGATGGGGAGTTCCTCCATTGCCTCTCTCAGGCTTTTCATTTTGGCTTCTAGTTACAGAAAAAATGGCCCTTAAAGAGAGAAGCTTTGAAAGAATATTTGATTGCAGTTATATCAGAGGGGTTGGGTAAAATCCCATTAATCTTTTCTCTTCTAGCAGATGAAAACTAGGAATTCATGAGAAACACTGTCAGAAGACTTGAGTCCAGAATGGCTCCAGACTCTGTGCTGACTGATATTTGTTTGGACTTTTTTATTGTTATTACTGAATTTAGACATGATTTTAAGGGAAAAAAATCAAACAGTAACAATCCATTTGTTCGACCTTTTCTTTCAAAATACAATCATTTCTCTGCTCAGGTTTCTATTTACCTTAAAAGGGACATTTAGGACTGTTAGCTAAAAAAATCAATGAGGATGGGATCACGTTGTTCTGGCAAAAAGCACAGTGTGCCTGAACTTGTAGAGATAAATGATTCAGTGTGGTTCTCTATTTTCTTGCCAGGTCCACCATGATTTTCATCTTTTGCTAGTCCTCTCTATTTAGGCTACTAATTTTACAGATTTTAAAAAATCCTTTTAGCCTTATGGTATTGTTTTATTCAGGGAAAAAAAAATCAAAAAAATCTTATTAAAATGGGGGAATTGTTGCCTACCTGTAGAAAAAAAAAATCATCATACTTATCTTAAAACCTGAAATTTGATCAAGAACACCTTGAGCCATCCTCACACAGTTATAGCAGTGGAGGGTAATAACAGGACTGTTGCTACCTGGCCAGTGGCAATTGTTATTACTGGTGACAACATCCCTCTGCTGTCAGCTGGAGTGACAATAACGTGTTATTTGCTGCAGATTGAGGCAATTGCAAAGTGTATTTATTGCAAAGACAGCAAGATTACAGACTATTGTCAAGTTAAATACCTTTTTTTTTTTTTTCCTAGGCAACAGAAGTCTTGTCTACAATATTCTGTAATAAGGAAACCTAAGGGCCTATAGGTGCTCTTTATATTCCTGTATTAATCTTCCTGGTCATTCAGACACATCACTTAATGAGTCTCCCAGATGTTATGAATGGCCTAGAGGGCAGATTCAAAGCATCCCGTTTTGTGAGGTAATTAAATGTTAATGTAATGGATAATCCTATTTTTACAACCTATAGAGGAAGACTTAGGAAATTCAGAAGGGAGGCTTTTAGGACAGCTGCTTTACAAAATTTTCAGACAGAATAGTTCAAAGTATTTTTCATAAAATTAAGAGGAGACATTCACAATAATAATGCCCCAGGCTGAGTAAAAATATATGCTCTACCTAACACTGCAAAATAAAAGCTGTCAGCAGAAAGCTACTTGCAAATAGGACAAGAAATGGCTATTTTCCTACTTTGTCTTCAAACATAAACAAAAGCCCAACGAGTTTTCTAATACTTGGAAACATCTGTTGCCTGTCTCCCATTTAGTCTACTTCCAGAGTTTGTATTTTGGTGTCTGATCTGCCTTTTTTTATCGCAGAAGACTGTGTACTGAAATTCAGTATTTTGTAAGTAAAGACATCTAAAAAGCATAAGATGCTGCAATAATGGCAATGGAGTGAAAAGGCAGCATTATTAGCATGGTATATCAGGCTTGTGCTAAGCCAAGCACATCAGCTCACTTCACAGAGACTTGCAGGGAACTGTGTTTTCAATTGTGCTAACCAGAAGATTAGAAGAACAAAACCCCAGAGATATTCAGCTGGTATCTGGGTGTCTTGCTTGCCTGCCTGCCTGCTTGATTTTTATTCTGAGGTAAGGAGACATTTAAAGTGAACAAAACACAAGGAAGGTAACTCCAAAAGTGACACTCATCCTTTTTCTTGACTTAAATAAGGAGCAGCTAATCATCAGCCTTTAATTTAATGACTTTACTAGTTATAGCATGGTGGTGCAAAGGAAGTTCAGATCTGAAGTAATGTGAAATTTTAGTGAAGCCACAAAGGGATTGCAGTCACATTCTATATTGGGATATGGTCAAATCACTTTATTTAATGCCATTTGTAAAATAGCACTGATAATCCAGCTGTGCATGTTGGTTATCAGCACAAAAAATAATGAATGTGGCAACATAGAAATAGAAGCAGCAGCTATGCTGATTCTTTTAGTCACATGTAGTCAGGGTACAGTGGCAGGGCCCAAAACCAGCTACCCTCAAAACCAGCTAGTCTCAAGAGCTGTGGTCATTTGGGTGCCCATACTTTCCTATTTCAAAGCCAGACAGTTCTTCAACATGAAGAAGGCTGGTAAGCTTTTCAATAGACCTAATCAACACAAACCCCACAATGCCATTCTGGCTAGTACATTAGCAAACATTGAGGGAAAAAGTAGAATACAAGCCTAAAATTTGTAAGGACAGACTTCCCAAGTTTAAGTTAAGTGGAACTTCAATTATTTTACTGTATGCCTTGGGATACCTAAGCAGGCCTGCCAGCTGATTTTTGATGGGTCCACCTTTTGTACTAAATCTAGCTATGCACCTGACACTCTGAAAACTACTATCAAGGATAAATCCTCCTTGAATAAATTTTTCAACCATGTTGAATTGTTTATCAATGCTAGAGACCTACCTGGAAGGTGTTTTTTCTCTAGATAAGGGAAATACACTCTGAATTCATGGACAATGCAATTTACCAGCTCTATAACGTCCCCTCCCTTGTACTGTTCCTTCTTCTCTAACATTAAGAGGAATCACATTTATCCTACAGACCATTGTCAAGCACTACCACAGAGTCAATTTTTACCCTTTTACCAAAGTGTTTCCCTTTTTGCACCAGTGGGTGCTAAAGCAATGAGCTCAGTTACTGGGCTGAGCCTCCTTCCTGTTTTAAAGGATTAGGGGTATCTGAGGCTTAATGGTGCCAGACTTTCTGAACAAAAGAATTAACCACACTGATCAGTGAAAGCCACATCCTGGGCTTGAATGCTGCCTTGGCATATATTAGAGTAGTGTTGCAAAAAGAAAGTTGAGATAGACTTGTAAGCACAAATTTTCATTTGTGGGGTCTTTGCCTACTTGCCTCCATTGACTTCAAGGTTGATACCAAAACCTAAAAAAGTTGATGATGGTCTTTCACCAGGCCCTTTCCATAGTTCTGATACTTTTTATTAGAACTCCTTCTGACTGTTCCCACTGACTGGTGAACATTTTGATCATCTGCAGGTAGTGCATGGACATCTGTTGTCAATCTCTGTGCACGCACATCATTGAGTAATACTTATTGATTATTTGTAATGATTTTCTACATTGTTATTTAATAAGTCTTGCTTTTCCTCTGAGGTAAATGAAAAGCTTCAATTAAGGACTATGAGAATGTGGCTATAAAGGAGCCAATTCCACACAGATACCAATTGTTTCACATCTCTTATAATGGTTTGGGATAAAAGGGTCTTAAATATCACCTAGTTCCAACTTTCCCACCATGGGCAGGAACACCTTCCACCAGACCAGGTTGCTCAGAGCCCTGTCCAATCATGCCTTGAGCAGGAGGATTTGCAGGTGTAGCATGGTGGGAATAATAGCACAACAACAACAGCATGAGAACTTCAACAGTCCTAAACGGCTGCAGAAAGAAACCATGAGCATTTCAAAGACTAAGGCACTGAACAAGGATGATGCTCATAACCAGAGCAAAGTAGATTTTACAAGTGCTGACTTTCTTAGTTGTAAGACAGCTGAGAGGTAAGAAAATGGTGAGTGTTAGAATACCTCTTACATCAGTTTGATGGTCACTTTTTTATGTTCTGTCTATTCTGTACTGAATCCACTTACAGAGTATTAAAAGACAAGTACATTCTGGGCCACTTGAAGAAACAGCTAGTTGACCTAAATTCTACTATTAACTAAGCTGATCTTCTCAGAATTGGAAATGCTGCTCTGCAGCTGCAGGAGCAGGGAGTTTTTTCTTCATGGCTTTGAATTCTTGCAGATCATTAGTGAATTCAGGGACTATACCAAAAAGTTGTTTCTTATAACACAAAACCCCCACATTTTGCTCAGAAAAAGCTCAGTAAGAAAGGCTACAGGAGGGTCCAGACATTGTGCGCTGTCACCATGGCAAGCCAGGAATCTGAAAGAAAGTAGCAAATATCTTCCTTTCTTGCCTGCAAAGTTCCCTGTCCCTGTAGCAGATGGCTGAGTGCACGCACCATTAGATTGGTGCTTTCTAATCATTTTCCTCTACATCCAGATTATAGCAAATGTCAGCTACTTCAGCCCTTTTAACATGTCTGGTTTTGCAGAAGAAAGGGCTCCAAGATATATTTACAGATCTTTGATAGTTTCAATAATCCAAGTGAAGAAGTGATTTTGATGGCTGTTGGGGCCATTGCCTGTGGAGTTCGGCTGTTTGTCTCTGTCCCCACACACGCTTAGGATGGTTCTGGCAGGCTGTGTCTCAGAAGATGAGTCTGGACTCCAGGGTTTTTCGGTCTTCAGAATTGTTTATTATATCTTATCTGTAAAGTCCCTTCTCTGCCCGACTGGGATCTGACCAGCATGGCAGCCAAAGGCACTCTGGCCACCCCCAAGGTGGGCACATCTTTTATAACAAAAGCTACGTATATCATATTTACCTTTTATCCCCAATACCTATCACCCTCGTCACCGGATACACTCTCGTCCCAGCCCAATCCCCAAGTGCCAACACCACAGCAGAAGATGGATGACAAGAAGAAGAAAGAAGAGTCTTGTGACCTGCCTTGTTTCCTCTATCTTGTCTCCATAACCCCCCTGTACAAAAACCCCAAAATCTGTGATTTACCCTATAACTACGTTTTTCCCTTCACCTTTCACACCCGGGTAATTCCCACAGGTTCCATCTTCTCATACATCAGTGGCACATCCCTACATGGATCAAAATCAAGCCACCAAGTGCTTTTGGCAACATTCCAAGACTCCCGAGCCCCCCAAGGGTTCTCTCGGTAGCTCTGGACATCAGGAGCGATGTTCTGGGTTCCCACAATTGCCAGAGTTGTCATGGACTGCAAGAGCAAGGACAAACATGGTGTGGAATTTGTGAAGAGTGCCAGAGCTTCAATACTTCTCAGCTGATGTAAAGCACAAAGCAGACTCATGGGTTTAGTAAGTGCTGTTAAAGTTTTAAGGGACTGGTCAAAGTGTGTGTATGTCTGTGAAAGCAGAATAAAAATAGAAGCAAAATCTGATTCTATGGAAAACTGAAAGCATGCCTCAAAAGTACAACTAATCCAGTCATTTCAGTCTTCCAGAGCATGGCTTTTCCATTTGCATTTCTCCCAGATACCCCAGCAAGAAACACTAATAGTAGCAATTGTTATCCACCATAATAACAGTTACAATCAAACAACCTGTGCATGGTAACCCTGAACAGAATAAATGAAAACAGAAAAGGCTTGTTTTAATAAAGGCAAAAATGAATCCTATTAGGCTGAATTCAAACCATATACAGAGACTGCACAGATTCTACACTTTTTGCTATAAAAGAGGTGCTGCTGAAATTGATGGAATTGCAGCAACATGAAATCAGCACAAAAATAGCATCAAGTGTGCAATGCAAAATGCACCAAGGATGGCATTACTATATAGAATCACAGGCTACACATCTATGTGGCATCAGGACTGGTACCATCCATAAAGGAGCCAAGTCAGAAGTAGAACATTCTTGTTCATCCCACTGCTCATGCCAGAGATATCACCCCTGCCTTAATCTGGTAACATTCAGAAACTGAAGATCAAACCACTATGTTTCTGTGATACTACAGCCTTATCAAAATCTTTTGGAAATATTATCTAATTAGGTCTTACAGAGTCCCAGTGCAATGGGTAAGAGTTATCTTCATTTGTAGTGATGGGGAAAATGTTTAGATACTTGCTCAGAGCTGCCAGTGGGAAAGAAAAATTACTGATAGAAGAGGAAGCCCTCACAAGGATGGTCTCACTACTGCTGAATCTGCAGGAGCAGAGTCTTGATGTCATCAAAGTGACTTGGCCATTCGTGCTATGGCACTGAAGAACAAGAATGATTACTAGCTTTTCTAAGACTGCAGAGTCTCACACTTTCAGGCTGTCACATCTCCCATATCAAGATTATTTAACTTTTTAGATCTGGTCAAGGGATATCTTGGAAAATCACAAGCTTCCCTAAGTAAAGTTGCCAGGAAATATATAAGCAACCAAAAAACAAATTTCTCTTCTTTCAAAAGCTCTCCTTCACCATGCTGAGAAACTGTTCTCGTTGTCTGGCAGAAAAAATAGCAACTCAAAAAAGACTTGATTTCATTCAGGTTGGCATCTTAACACCAACAATGCAAACAAGAGCAGGGAAAACCAATTCACCAATTCACCAACCAGAGCAGGGAAAACCAATTCACCTTTTCTACCGTATTCTTTCCAAATAGTCCTCATGCTCCCTGTAAAGACATCTTGCATGTTACTGCTGCAACCATTTCTTTCCTAAAGAAACACTTTCTTCCTTTATTTGAAAACTCGTGGCAGAATGAAATATTAGACCTTAGCACTTGAGCAACAATATAAATTTTGATTGTTCTTATTGCAAAATGAGAATTAATATTCCAGTCTATAGAAATCAACAGGACAAAAGAAAATCATGGACCTGTCGCAGCATGGTAGGTAATGTTGGAAAATAAAAATATTTCCTTCTCTTTCACCTATAAATGTAGTTGATGCCCATCTAATTGTAGACAAGATAATCAAAACATACTTTTCCTGTTGTGGTGTCTGCTCCTCTGGTTATATATAACACAGATTCACAGATTGTATATAAATTATACACAACCAGTTACTTAAACTCTCCTGTTATCTGCTGCAGCACAGTTAAGAGCTGGAGCATAGAAAATTTTTTATCTCTCTTCAAACAGTTTTGCCAAAAAGCAACTTTTTTATAGAGCAAGTGATCCTTCAATTTTGCTTGAATTTGCCAGACAGTTTTGATTTTAAATGTCAAGAGAGATGCAAATCCAGAGTGAAAGAAAGAGAAGAATAAAAAGGCAGAAGCAAATAACCTTCTTCAGCTTCCTGATCAGTACGCCTTGCTGGTGAATGAGCAGATTGAAAAAGCCTCACTACCTTCTTCCTTATCACCATACTGTTTCTGTGCTGTTCTTTTGAATTTCACACTCCCATTTTCTGTCACTCTCTTTTTTTTTTAGAAATTTCCAAATAAGCAATAAATGTAAATCTGTTGCTTAAGGTAAATCAGAACCATGAGAGTGGAAAGCAGTCACAGACTGTTGCACTTACTCCTTCTGCTCTTTCTATATTTTTTTAATCAATATGGCTTACCATTGTAAAATTCCTGAAGATACTTTTTTCTTCTTATATTCACCTTTAAAACAGACTAGAGGCTGCATGCATCATCTGTTCTACAGGTTGCATCTTGACCCTAATTTTATAAAAGCTGAAATGAAATGTCTTAAATGAAGAGTTTGAGTCTAATAGTTGTCTTCTTCCATTTCAGGTACTTAACCTTCATTTCAGCAGACAAGTGTATATAATCTCTTCCCTCTGTCATACATTAGTCATACATTTGAGATGACCAGACAGTTTAGAAAATGCCTGAAAACACAAAAGGTTTGAAATGCACATTAAAAAAAGGGGTTTCATAGCTTAAAACCTTTCAAATCACACAAATTTTAATTAATACAACTATAAAGAAAATCACAAAGTCTGCAGAAGTGGATGCCAGACACATGTCTGCTAAGGTCACACTTCTTAACAGTGCACTTTCTCTGTGCCCTGAGTGCTCCAGTTCGAAGCTGATCCTTAGAAAGACTTTCTCAGATGACAGAAGACTTACTTTTCAGTATTTCAACAAATCATTAGGCCCTTGCTCCAAACACTTCTGGAAGACCATCAGAAGGGCTAAGGAAATGTCATTGGCACATGTGACAAGTGGATGAGAGAGAGGAACTGAAAAACTGAAGCAGAGAATTGATTAACAGGTGACCTACACCAAAAAAAACAAAAAAAAAAAAAAAAAAAAAAAAACACCAAAAAAAAAACCTCCTAAAAAAATTTTTTTAGGAGGCTTTTGGAGGCTGTTCTTGAAGCCTTCTCATTTAGGTTTTGGTTTTTTTTTTCCCACCTCTAGGAACTACTGTCTCTAATTTCAGCTCCATCTCTAAACAGAGCAGACTCACATGTCAATGTACATGATTCTCAACAAAAATATATATTTTCCCGCTTCTTAGCATTTTTCATATTGGTACAATCAAATAATTAATAACATCACCCACTGTTCCTTGCTCTTTGAGTTTTCCCATCAGAGAGTTGCCTTGTTTGTTCCTTTTTTCTTCTGGATAAATAGAAATTGCAACCAGTATGTGTACTGGCCAGCCTTTGGGAAAGGGAACAACCACCTCTAACCTCTTTCTTTTTTGTATCTAGAATGTCCTTTGGGGCAGGGCTGCCAGTCACCACTCCAGGCCCCATGACAGATCTTATTTTTCCTCTCTATCATGCTTTTAAAACTCTTTAGATTACAAATTCATGTAAGGGTTTTACAGCATTTTCTGAATTGTGAGTATGTGGGTTAAAAGCTTTATACCATAGTCTTATTTTTAATTAAAATAGTTATAGTAAACTCAGTTTTATAATAAAGAATCATGTCTTCCTGGTGGAGAGGTTTCAGTTGCCTTCTCTCAGAGAGATCCTTAGTCTGAGTCTACTCACTTAGGAAACTCAGGTCTTGGAAATAAGATGCAAACAGGAATAAAAATTTTTAAGTCTACAAACAGTAGCCCGAAGTCAGCATGAAGTTCTTTGGTATATAAGGAAGGAAGTAGGTAAGTATCTCCTTCCAGTCCATTAAATAAAGTTTGGCATACATGAGGCACAGCAAAAACAGCTTTAAAAGGTCTGTATCTTCAGAATACCTGATCACCTGAGAAGTAATTAAGTGTTTATCACGTAGCAAGAGGGGTTATTACAGAGCACCAGCTCTACTATAAGCATTCATACACACTTCCCAAAATCTCAGCTTGTAGCACAGGCAAAAAGAAAGTGACCTTGAGGTCAGAAGCAAATTGCTATTATACATCACCAAGGACAGCATGTCAAGTACCATATTTATGTGTGAAGTGGAAAGGAATTAATGAAGAGAATTCAGACAGTGTGTGTTCTCTGGAGCAATACAAATGAATGATGTCTTGCTGCAATAATTGAGCCAGACCTATTCAGATAGGAATTACTAACATATTAACATGGTAAATGATTTGTTAACCATCATGACTTTAAAATCCATAACAAAAAGTTTGTATTGTTGTATTCTGAGGCTTTTAACAAGCTTTTCACTTTCCAAATAAACATTCAGTTGTGAAGAGGCTGCTCAGCCATCATGGGTATTATACACAGTGCTCAAACTTTGGACTGCTAATGAAATATCTAATGTTATATAACAAGTTCCTCAGGATTTTGCATGAGGTTGACATAAATAATTCATGCCTGAATGTTCAATTGTCAGTGCAAATGACACTCAGTGTTTGCCTGGTTTTACCACTTCATTTTTTTTTAAATTTTGAATAACCCCTTCTTTACTGCAGGCCAGATTTTGTCACTCTTGCCCCTGTTCATAGAGGTTTCTGCAGATCACTGTTCATCACTGATACAGATAAATCAGTATCAGTGATGAACAAATTTGGCAAATTACAAGAAAAAGGCATCCTTAACAGGAATAAACATAAGAAATAACAGGAATAAACATATATGAAATGTCCTAAAAATCTCTGCCACTGAACTATCTTAGAATTTGGAAAGGAACAATTTACAGTTCTACTCTCAAAATACCTAGTAAAGTGACTTCCCCCTAGTGCTGCCTCAAGGAGAAGAGAATACATTTTATTTCATCTTTTAACAGATAGAAAAACACTATGCAGGCCTGTGGTTGTGTAGACTGAGTACAAAATTAACTTCATAATCTTTTCTTTTTTGTAACTGAGAAGGGAAAACTTTTAGGCAAAGCTAAATTGCAAGTCATTCCCAGAACAAGTAACCAGTAGAGGATAAAACTGGATGTTAAAATTGTGGTGGTGGGTACCACACAATATCAAGCCATCTGTGCAGTTGTTATTATAATTTCCCTTTCTTTCTCTATTTCCTCAACTGCAAATGCTCATTTCAGTAAGACTAACATGGAGCATTGACATTTATGCTGAGGGAAGTTAAAATCTATGCAGTGCTTTTGTGAAATGATGTGTGAAAACCAAAAGACCAAGTCTGTAAAGTAATTTCCCAAGAAACAAACATGAGATTGCTTTATAACATCATCAGGAAACTAGGTATAAAAAATACCATAGACATAATAGAATGAAACTCCTCAAGATCAATGGAGAACTAGATATTTTGGAAGTAAAGAACATGGCATTTTTTGAGCCTCTAGTGAATATATGTTGAAACTGAAGCTGTCTGCAAATGAGAAAACAATTTAATATCAGGTCAACAGCTCCACCTCTCTAAACAGCATCTGAGTCAAACAGCTCCTGCTGTGGAATCTTTTGTGCAGTTCTGGGAATTTTTGTGCATTGAGAGAAGTTTATGAGAGAGATATTCTGGAATAAACTAGTGCCTACTTAAACTTTCAGTGATTTGCCTTCATGCACCTCCAAGGTAATGAAGCGTGAGTTCAAAAGGTCAGATTTCACACAAGTCAGCATGGAAGCCAAGAGGGAAACTTCCCATTTGAAGCTCTGTTTTTCAGGGCCGTTTATATATGAATGGTTCCAAAGAAAATAAACAAAAGGGATCCAACTTGATTTAGTTGTGAAGGTTGCCAACAGTTGCTGCAGCTGAAGGGGCTTCAAACCCAGTTGACCTGACGACATTATCAAGTATTAGCTGTGCTTCTGTTTGTTTGCTTTGTCCCCTGGATATGTACAAATGTGACTTTCTGGTGAAACGTTCTTCCTGAGACAGAGAAAAGGGAGAATCAATCCTTCAACAGACTGTAAAAAAAAAAAAAATCAATATTTTTCAACGAATCTGACACTTACTTCTGGAGCTGTAAAAGGATTAAATAAGTGGTAAATTTTTTCTTGACTTATACATGACTTCCACGAATTGTAAAGCATACAGCTGCTATGTGCATGATGCCAAGTACTCTGCCAACAAAAATTCCCTTAAAAATGAAGAACTTTCTCAAAGATTCAAATGCTTCTTGTACTCTCAGGAATTATTTTATTTTCTAGGCAAAGTTTCACCCCTGCCTTCAAGAAGTTTTCATTCCTTCTGTAATATTAATGAGATTCTTCTCTGTCTTCATTGTAAAATCTGGAAGGAAAGCATTTCTGCTCTAATCTTTTGGCACCTGAACATTTAATTAAAAGACCCTCATAGCTCTCAAAAAAAAGAGCATGAGCTTTGGCAAGCACCCCAGCACACTCAGGAAATCACAAAGAAAATATCCTGCTGTAGACCTCTGTTTACTAAAACTACAAGGGCAGACCTCATTGCCTTGCTTATTCTTGGTTTTCAGTGCTTTTAATTTTTCACTGCTGCAAAATAGGGAACTCAGCTGTGGTATGTGACTAGGACATACATTTTACAGATGTCATACCGAGAATACACATATTTGATAATCTGATGGAAGTGGAGTCATCCTCTGAGCTGGAGTGTCCTCAGTCATCAATATCATCAGTGAACCTAAATAAGTGAACCCAGGAAGTATCTTCACATTATCCTTCTGTGCAGTCTGGTCTGCCAGAGGACTTGAACTTGTCCATAATTGTGCATCATCACTGACAACTACATTGGTGTAAAGAATTTTTAAATATATCTGGATCAGTGGCATGGGTCCTGCATAAAAACTATAAAAACTGTATCCATGAGGGTCACAGCCTATCCCACAGTAATAAGAAATATGTCTGAACTCAGTAAATTACTTTGAAGAACACTGACTTCCCTCTGTGCATTTCCACTGACACCAAAATGAATATTGTTCTTCTACATTAGCCCGTGAGAATGCCCCATCTTCAGATGGAGAAACTTGAGTGGCAGGCTGGTAGCAAGACTCTCAAAGCTGTATAGGCACATGTGTAGGCACATAGCATCCTTAGCAGAAGTCACTAGATGTTTCATTTGAACAATTTTTCTTTGTTCTGGCACAAGGAAGTGTGGCATGTAAGCAGTTAAATTATTTTGCCTTCTCCCCCACCCCCCTTTGTCACCTAACTTTTTTAAAGATTTTTAAGTGAAACTACAAATTTTTCATTATGCTGAGTCTTTCCTATAAGAAAGATTTAGGCTAATTCCAAAAGACTCAAGGGAGAATGGTTCCTATAGACTAATCACAACCTCAGGGAATTGGCATATCTATCTTGCATGTTGCTATGCCCCACAGATGCAATTATCTCACACCAGCTGCACAATTTATTGTGACTGTTAATGAAGGACTAATACATGTGCAGAATTTTACAGTAAAATCCTGAAGCAGAGTCACATGTGAAAGACCAGCAACATTTACAGACAATTATTGAACTAATCAAAACGTATTTTTCTCATTTATGCAGTGCATGATGATACCTCTGTAATTTTACTTGTGTAAGCAAGGATACAGGATCAGGTCCGAGCTAACCAAATTGAAGCACCAACTGTAGCAGCATGCAGAAGTTGCAGTTTAATGAAGTGTCAGTTATAAACTGCCAATTTAAAATGGATTAGGTAGTCAGATTCACAATAAAAATCCCTTCTGGGGAGAAACTTGGCCTACTTAATTCACAGGCATGGAAACAATTAAATTGTAAAATTACTCCGTGTGAAGAAATCATTGGAGAAATTGTTCCTGATATACTTTCTGCAAAACATTAAAAGTTTCAGTTTTAAAAATATTTATGTAAATATAAGAACTGAAAAAGCCCCAAAATTCGATTGCAGTACAAAATAAAAGGTTTAATGTGTCAGTACTCAGCTTCTCATACAAAATAAGAGTATGCAAATTTATCATAAACATCTTTGCCACTTTTTTCTTTATCTCCAAACTTTCCCTTGGCTTTCAAATTTCCTTAGTCAAATTCTTCTACCACCTCTGTCACTCTCCTTGCTGCCACCCTTCCAGTGAGGACCTGCATGCATTCTTATAACAGCCACACCTTTGCTACAATAATGGAGTAAATTAAGTAAATACAAATTGTTTCTAGCTATTGGTGAGAGAAGGACAAATAACCTCTACTCCTGAAATGTACTGTCTCTAGTCTGCATGAACTGGCACACATACATATACATGCACAATTACACCTCTATGAAGTCAGAACTTCAAAGCCAGGAAATTGATTCAAAAACTCTGTGGGACCTGAAATGTTGCTTACATTTCTCTGGCACTTGGGTGTTTCAAATACCTCTACTGGAAAGAAAAAGAATAAAATGCTCCTGATGTTAATGAAACAGAAGTCAACTACTGCTTTTTTTAATATTCAGGCAAAATTCTTTGGACCTTGTAATTTACCTGAAAAATGAACAATGTTCAATTTACTCAAATTAATTTTCACAAGGAATTTTTACAGATTAAATAAAGATTTGGTAATCTCAAGATTCCGCATCATTTTTTTTTTTATGATCACTTTCATGGAATCTGGGCTATAGGCTATTTCACAAACTACACTTCTAAACTTCACAGACTTCAAGGCTGCCTTAGACTAGATGGAAAGACATGCAACAGGAATAAGCTCTGTAAAATACATGGTATTTGATGTCTTCCACTTCAGACCATCCTTCATTCTGGAAAAAAATGTATATAGATATCCAGAGTCTTTCACAACATGATATTCAAACAGAATCCTAAAAACACAGACAATTGGAGTGGATCTTCCAGAGGTAGCAATTTCCCAATGTAATTTTTCAATGAGTAACCTGTTTCAATTGGTCAACACATGTGCACTGTCTCCACTTGAAGCAAAAAAAAAAAAAATCTACTAATCCTTGCTGAATTATTTAAGACACAAGGTTTTTAAGAGATGGGGTAGGGCAGAATACAGCTGGAATCCAAGAAATCCAGTCTTAAACAGGTATGTGTTTAAATTTAATTATTCCATTTGAAAAAACACCAAGTGCAGTACCAAAAGGCAGAAGATTGAATGAAGGACTTTTTTTAGTCCAATACAAACAAAAATATACAATATAAAAATTAAAACAAATTTAATCTATGGCATTAATTTTCAAACTACCAGTCCTTTCTGGGCACTCATTTAGCACATAAAGTAATAGCTCACATCCATCCTCTTCTTCAATAGCAGGTGTTTTGAATAGAGGAACTCCATATGACTTGTTCTTTAGGCTTCACCCAAAATTCTCAGATTATTTTGATCTGTGGAAATAAATAGTAAAATTTCCTCATTTCTACCACTGGAGGTGTTCTGCTGCATAGAAAGAAGTCCTCAAACTTACCAGGACAAAGACAGTGAAAAAGGGGGCATGATTCTCAGCCCCAGTGGAAGAAACCTGGTCTCCAGTTTCTGTTTCACATGCCATTTTATTTGTCTGATTCACTGCTTTTTTTAATGTGAACTGCAAAACTGGTTCACTGGTTTGGACAGCATTTTTGAGGTTCCACAGTTTTGCTGTTGGCAGATCTGACCTCATTAACACCCTCATTGTTCATGTTGGCAAGTGGTTAAAGTTCACTTTTTGTTAAATGCATCAGTCTGCTCACCCAACTGTAAAAAAAAAATTTAAAAAAAGGCCAAAGCTATACCCAAAGATATTATTGAATTTAATAAAAAAGCAAAGCAATATAATGAAGTATCCATATAAACGTAATTTAAATTTGTATCTACATTTGCAATGTCAGTGCTTTACCTGAAAAACCTGTACAATTTACCAGAGCTAAAAACTCCATGAACATGAACAGATTCTGACAGCAATGCTTTAAAACCTGATTGCAATGAACAGTGAGAAATTCCTCTGAAACCCAGGACAATGCATTACAAGCAGTGGTACAGCTTCATAAGCCAGAAAGGAGTCAAAAGGAATTTCATAAGCCAGAAAGAATCCATACCTTCCAAATGGAAGATAATGCTGATGGAAACTGATGGTCTGTCACTGGGAAAGAACATCTATCTGTGTGTGAAATTCCTAACATGCACAAAATTTTCAGCCTGTACCTCTTAGCCAGTGCTGTCTGCAGGTGATGAAGGAAAAGGGGATTAAAACAACATAGTGGGTGTTAAAATCTTGCCTAAACCTTTTTAGAACAATGCATTTCTAGAAGAAAATCCTGTAGCTTTACAAATCTAGCCTTACCCATCTTTGAAAACCAGGTATCTTAGGGGGAGTTCGTGTTTGCAGCCCTCTGTGCTCACAGAGATCCACAAACACACAGACACAAACACCATGGCCACTGTCAGGCTGACAAGTAACTTGTCAATCAAAACCAGTCAAGTGAGAGGTGACACCAGGCTGTCAGAGGTGGCTCCAGGCAGCAGGAGAAGTCTGAGTCTTGCACAGAAGGACCTGATAGATTACTAAAATGAAGGAGTCCAAAGCAGGGCATGACTGGCAAAATTACAAGCAGTGCTACACTGCTACACAGGGAAAGAGAGCATAGTGAAGAGACACCTGAGCTAGCAAAAACCTGCAATAGTGAGTGGCAACATTGGAGCTGAATTTCTCATAGACCTCAGCAGAGCAGATCTGGGCACACATGCACTAACATTCAGTAGTGGGAAGTGCTCAGCTGCATGTAGAGTTGCAGTAAATGATTCACTGTCTCAGATCTCTGTTAACTCAAACATCTCCATTTCATGTGTAGACACAGGTGGGGAGATTAAATAACTATCCATTTAGACTTGCCTTCAGACATGCAACTCTTGTTTCTTTCATTAAACTGTGAGAAGAATAGTAAAACAAACTAATCCAGAGGACATAAAATTGCTCAGAGGAATAATTATAGCAACTTTCACCTCAGCAGCTGGGTCACTGGTTCAAAATCATTCAAATCACTTGTGACTGAAAGTCATTACCAGTTGACTCCACTCAATGAGCTTGTGCTTCAGGTCAGAGTAATAATTACTGCAGGACTAAAACCACCATTAGTGGCTCCATTAGTAAGGAGAGAGAGAAAAAGGGTGAGAGAGAAGCAGCAGTCTCAGTCTCATTAGTGCTCCTTTTCAACCAAGAATGAGAGGAGAAAATACTTAGAGCAATCCTGCACTGCTGAGGCCTGATTTAGCTGCCCAAACAAAGCACCATTTGCAATACTCCAGGACATCACAGCTGCACTGCATCTGCATCTCCAGCAGGACACGGGTGCCCCTTGGATCTTACCTGTCACATCTACCAATTCTGTGTAGATATGATAAACAGCCAACCTCATCTTGGCCCTGACACTTGGTGTCCATCTGGGGACAGATAAGTTCTGCCCTTTTTATTCCACCCTCCCTCCAGTGCTTCCAAATAGAAACTCCAGCTTCAAAAGCTATTGTGTTATTAATAAATTGAAATGTTCCCTTTCACCTGTTTTTTGTCTTTGACAACTAAAAAACCACATATTTTGGGAAATATTGTCAGAAAATATGTGTACATAAATGATGGAAAACAGGTATCCAGCAGACATCCACCTGGAGACCCATTTCACTAAAGATTGATTATAGCCTGATATCTGCTGTTTAACACCAGCAATTTACCTGTATCTGGGGGGGTTATTTTCCTTGCAGGAAGTGATACTTGAGCATTTCTATATCAGAGAAACAAACTGAAGAAGCTGAGCTAAGGAGCTGCTCTAAGAAGGGTTGCCAGGCTAGGAGTGAGATTTATGACAGCTCAGTGTGGCTGGACATGCTGATGGCTCTCTGCTACATCAACTACAGTGTAATACAGCTGAGCTAGGATGTTAAACCCACTGTTCTGTCAAGTCAGTGATAGACACAGATGAGACCAGGTGAGAAGAAATATACAGATTTACATCAGATGAAAAGAAAATCATGGTGGAAAACAAAACCTTTAAGAGATGTGTTTCTTGTTTTCTAAAGGAGCTCTGTGAAAATACCAAATATTAATGACTGTGAATCCAGAGGGCTACTAATAGAAAGCAGTGTTTTAAAAACAGGGACAAATGTGGGAATACTGTATTAAAGATTTATTATAGAACATCTCTCTTTGTAGCAATTTCTGGTAGTTTTTAAAAATACATTTGCTTATATGACTGGATTCTTTATACCCAGATACCATTCATAGTAACATGCAATCATAATAACAGGATGGCCTTATTTACATTCCATATTTAAAAGATCAGCTGACACGTTCAATTGGGTCTTTTAATATTGTAACAGTTTTTCTAATGGTTGCTATTTTAATTTCTCTGTCTCTTTTAAAGTATCACTCTCTTAAATATTTAAGTCTTACTTTAAGCACGGTGTTTTAATCCAACATCAATTCCTTAGATTTTAAGAGAAGGTTATTACAGCAGATCAAACATATGGGCTCATTTCATCTCCCAGTGTACATAAAATTAGTCAAAACAAAACACTACCTATTCTTTACCAAAACATGTGGTTCAGTCAGTAATTTTTACTCAGAAGTATCGTGGGACTAATTTAGCAAGAACAATACTTTTTTTTTTTCCCACTTCACTCTTATCTCTGTAGATCACACAGCAGAAGCCAGAATTGCAAGATGAAGTTCTGTCTCTCCCTCACTCTGTCCCTCGTATATTTCATTCAAGGTTGTCTCCACTTTCAAGACAACAATTGCTTTCAGAGACTGGGAAATCTATTTTCAAAATTTATATTGCCTTTTGGAATTACAGAAACAGATAAATCTTGCAACCCTGGTGGAAGTAAAACCTTCAAACTATGTAGACATGGTATTGAAAACCTGAGATAATTCCAGAGTCTTTCTCACAATAAAGATTTTATTTTTCCTGTTTCTATATGAGAAGGGGGGAAAAAAAGCCTAGGTAATTTTAGGGCCTGACCTCCTCTAAGAACAGAGAGCACATTTGCTTTCCAGGGAGTAAATTCAAGCACTGAGCTTGGGACCATCAGTGAGTGGCTCCCTCTCCCCTGGCTCTGTTTTGGGGTACCACACAAAACTGCCTTCATGACAATGTCCAGGGACATTTCAAGGTATAACTTGCCCCCAAGACCTCACTATGTAGTTATAAAGAAGACATACATTGGTTTTTCCACCTTCTATCTGTGCAGCCTTCAATTGCTACCCTAGCAGGCTCTGCACTCTCAGGATCCTCACTCACACAGCATCCTGGAGCAGATATAATACACACTTGGATTCATGCTATAAAAATACCACAACCTCACATTACTTCTATTTCTAACCCTTCATTACTTCTATTTCTTTGCATTGGAAAAAGCAGACCCAATATTTATTGCATCTGAGGGCCACAGGAGGGTCCTGCTAAATGCAAAGGACACCAGCACCCGAATGCAGCACAGAGAGGAAGCAGCTGCCCTGCCCAGAGGACAGCTCTCTGAGCAAGGGGAGGCAGCAAGGCATGGCAGTGATCCTCACCCTGCCACCATCAGCAGCATGGGCACAGCCATGGAGGAAGGCAGAGCTCTTCCTCACAGCACTCACTTCACTTTCCTTCCTGGAGAAGGAGGAGTCACCAGCAGGCTCCGAAATCAGTGCTGCCCTTTGGGCTGCCAGTCCCCCACTCACACTGGCAGACAACAAACCCAGCAGGCTGAAGTATTAATGACCACCTAGTTAGTTTGGTGTTCACTGGGATAACTGTAAATCAGAATTGGCCAATTCAGGACATTTGGGCTGACTTTGAGAAGGATGTGGGGTCTGCTCCTGTGCCTGCCTGGGAAAGGACAAACAGATGCCAAACCAAACTGTAATTCAGTTTGTAATTCACCAATGATGTGTGCTGGCATCTCATAGCTCTCAGAGGTTTTTGGGCAGAAAGCAGACCTTAAACACAGCTTTTAATGACAAAAATACTACTAACACCTTTATCTGCTTAGAAGCATCTTTCCCATTTAGCACAACTCCACACTGTCTATGAACAGTGAAAAACTGCAAAGGAAGACTGAAAAAAATCTTTGGCATTCATAAATCAGGAATTAGAGAGTAACTCTGATATGAGAAAATGAAAGAAAAATGAGTCCTAACATGACCGTTTTTAAAAGAAAAATGCTTCTGTGTGCACACATGCATACACTCTATTTACTTATATTTTTTCACAAGATTTTCTGAGTAAAAAGAATCCAAGGATCATGTTGCTGGGGAAACTGAAATGATGGTGTAATCGTCTGAGAAAGTGTGAAACGTAGAATTAACACCACTGAATTGAATTTAATAACACTGTGAAACATCAGACCTAGCCTTAAATCAATATTTAATTTTCTCAGCCATATTACAGATTAGTTGTAGCCATTATATCTCCAGGGAATACCAACCACCTCACAGAGGGTCAGCCTACCCAAGTGCTATTTTGCAGGATCTTCTAGTGGACAGATAACAAAGTATTCTTTCAGAGTTTATAACCTCAGCTTCCATAAATATTTGGAGTTTTTTAATCCCTAATGTTCTACTGTATTTGGTTTTACTCACTTAATCTCAGTGATATTTATGATATATTACAGCTATTATTGCTAAAACTAGACCAAACATAACCCACTTTTGGAAGGCAACAAAAATAATAATCACTAATGTGAGTGCATAAAAATAAGCTTCTACAACTACTGCTTTCAAGAAGGCTACTTCCAAATAAAAGTCAGACCTGAGCTTTAGATTATGTACAGCAAAAATCTGCTGCTCAAAGTTCTTCCATATTTCAATCCAGTTTTTTACTTGGAAGTACCCCACAAGCACAAGCAAAATTGCATGGACCATAAGATGCACTTTCACCCTTGCTTTGAAAAGAACATGTGAAAGTATTTGGTGGCAGCAGCAGAGATGCCATTCCCTGGATGGTGTCAGCATGCTGGCATAGCAGAGAGCACTGCCATATACCAGGACAGCAGCAGATCACACCAGGGGTGGCATCAGCAGCAGGTGCTCGTGCAAAGTTGCTGCCAGGCCTGGGACCCTCCAATTAACTGCATCAAATTCGTAGGGTCCTCGAGCAGAGAACTGTGACAGCTTGATGTTACAGCTCAGTTCTCAGCTGCTACACCAGGAGAGGTTCATCCATCACATCACCTGGCACACAGGTGTGCATCCAAGAGTCTCTTCAGGCTGTGCCCCAGGACACCTCACAGGTTCCCACACATTTGACAGAATTGTGCTGGTACAAAATGAGCCAGGGCTGAATGCACTCAAATGGACACAAGATTGGCCAAGGTGAGAAGTGCAGCATTTTCAATTAAGCAACTTGAGGCTGGGAGTGGAATTTGCCCTGCTTATAGCCCTTTCTGAGTGTGAACAAAGTAATTTCATCTTCAGAGATTCATAGATTTGCTAAATTATTCTTGCATAGGCAAAAGAAACACTTGTGTAGAATTCTTGGTGCTGCAAGGAGCAATGATCTCACTCAGTCAATAACATCTCAAACTGGCAGAAGAATATAGAATCAGGTTATGTCCTGGCAGAAGATAAATTTTACAGTGCTTCCTTTGCCAGTAGGCTGAGTACATAAGATCTAACTTGCAACTTAGTGTATTCTGCAAAAGTCTCATATCTGCCGTAGAGTTTTGAACAACAGCAACCAACCAGCATTAAATTATTGGGAATTCTCTTTCTCATGTCAGAGAAGGAGCCTTCCCTTTTTAGATTATCCTTGATTTTTAGCAACCAGCAATTTATGAAGTGCCTGGTAGAGACATCTGAAAATTTCTTGGCAAGTATATGTTTCATGAACCTGAAAGTCAGGAATATAATAGAATGTTACAGGGATCATTGATGGAGTATGTATGCAGAGTTGAATGCAGTTGTAATTGTTAGACAAGCAGATTAGTCCCTTATTTGTATAAGCTATAAAATTATCCTAGAAGAAAAATATTCCAAATTGTCAACAAAAAAAGACTTTGGTTCTCCATCAGTTTGGCAAGAAATGAAGAGAGAAATTATAAAAGAGCAGATGGTAGAAGAGATACACCAACATGTTTTATGCAAGAGCAAAGGAAGATGGGAATCCTGTAGGAACAAAATATGCTTTATCTGCTTAAAAGTTATAAGCAAGGGAGATCTGTAATTCAATGTATGAGAAAATTTAAGTTTCCAGATCTGAGAAATAAGCAGATATTCTTCTGGATTTCTTTCTGCTATTGAAAACAATGAAAAAAAATCTATAGAATTTACTGCCTTTGACTATAAGAAAGGATTTAAATTACTCATGCTACATTTACATGTTTGTATTCAATTATTAGCAAACAATCTTTGAGTAACTGTGAGAGTAGCTGGCAATACTTCTCCAACATGGCACAGTATCTGTGAGAGTTCCTACAGCCTCAAGAGACAGATTTCAGTCCTGGAAAAATTATGGATAGTGCACATGTGCATGAAAAAGTTTTGAAGATTAAGACAAAGGGTATTGTGTGCAGTTGTTCACATTCAGGTAAGTCTGAGGGAAGGGATGATCCTCTTTCACAAGCCTGAAAAGTTACATGCAAAGTCACTTTAATGTTGGCAACAGCATGACCTCAGTGGATCACAGTCTTCATTTACTCTATTTAAATATTGTAGCTAGGGGATTTTTCCTAAATATTCATTGTTTGTTCAACCAAATTATTGTTTATGGAATTTATTGAGGCTTTCATGCTTTTAAGAATTTGGTTTTTTTCCCAGCTATACTGTGCTATGTTATGTGCAAAGTAAATGAATAATCTCTACAGCTTCAATCTCAAACACTTAAGGATATGAAAGAAACATTAAACCACACATCTCCAGTATAATAATTTGAAAAGGAATCAACATAATTCTTGTAGTGCCGGGACTCCTGGTTAAGAGTGGTAATATTGGGTCAAAAAGAAATGAGATTACATCCTGTCATGAAATCAAAAAAAAAAAAACTTTCTATTGTAGTTTAATTATGTTTGAAATTTTAAGTTTCTTGTCTTTTTTTACATTTTTAAACACAGAAAAAATAGCACCACAGAGAAGAAACACACAGAAGTACCTGGAGGGTTTTCAGAGAAATAGGGCCAGAACAATCCACACATTAGATCAACATTTCAACTGGAATAAATGTTCTCCAGTATCTTTGAAAACATATGCTTGACTTTGAACATCTGAAAGCATTATACACAGACACAACATCCACCTGGACATTTTCATACTGAAAAGTCCTAATTGTCTCACTCATTCTGGCTTCCTCTGTAGCTTTTGGACTTAGCTGAACACAGTGCTGTTCGTTTTTCCATAGTGGAAATTAACAACTCAAGAACCCAATTATAATAATAACTTGAGGGTACTTTTTATTTATAAGGTAATATGCATAATCTGGACTAATAGATTCTGTGGCTGAAGGACAAGGACTTTATTAGCCCAAGATATGGTTATTACAGGTTATTATACTCAATGTTTAATTAAATATTGAAATCTTAAAAGACAGATGTGGGAGGAAGTTTGCTTTATTCCTTTACCCTCCTTCAGCCATGCCCTTTAGTCTCTTTATGCACTTCCTTCTTTTTATACCATATCCATTTTACATTACCTTCTGATCTTTTGTGTGCAGCTTCCTTTTATTTCCACAGACTTTGGTGACAGCTGAAAAAGGGCATTAGACTGTATCTTTCAAAGTGAAAAACACTTTGAAAACCCAGAGAATTATAGTTTTTACCTGAACTTGTAGATACTAATGGACAAGTGAGGTGTTTGAATATTCACAGTAAAGCAGAATAGAAAAAAATCATTATGTGATTAGAAGAATTTAAGCATGGAAAGAGGTAGGCTTGTAGGAAGGTAGATAAGATAAATAATCCCAGACCTTGCCAGTGAAGGTACAGGGTGAGTCATATAACTAAGCCTAGCTGCATGCCCGGTTTTAGGAGGCCATCATCAGATGAGATGAATCCCATTTCTGCTAAGAGTCATTCTTGGGCTCCATTTCCTTGAACTGTAGCAAATACAGCCTCAAATTCTCCCACAATATACAGCAGATGAAATGCAAGCAATTCAGCCAAGAGTGTTTAGCAGAACTCTCAAGTGACAGCTGTGTTGGAAGTTGCTTAGGAAAGCAGGAGAGAGCAAGGGGCAGTTTCAGGGGCTGTATATGGAGCACGTCAAATTAACATTGATGATGAAAGCTGATGAAAGAGTTGAAAGCCAGCTGGCAATCATCTTCCTGGAGATGAAGATAGCACAGCTTTCCTTTTTTTTGTTACCAGGTCACAAGCATCACCACATGGATGAAGGCAAAGGGTCCGGCAATATAGCGGGAGGAAATGTTAACCAAGGTGCTGATCATACATGACTCTATCACCATTGTATTATAAAAAATTAGCATCAAAACCAACTGAGATCTGTTTTCCCTCCACTGCTGGAATGCTGATGTTTCCACAGGAATAAGAAAATGAGTTCCTGTTCTCCCCTGCCAGTGGTTCAGTAGGTTTTCCAAGATGAAAAATATTTTTGTATCTCCATGACCCTTTGAGCACATGCTAATATCCAACTCAAGTCCCTGGCAGGTGCAGAGGTTTATTATCTCTCAAGATAACAGTCTGTTGTCAACAAGATCAGTAATTTGTGAAAGAAAGAAAATGCCAGAGAAAACTGAATATTAATAGGAGTCATGTACACAAATAATTTCCAAGTTTGAGCCAATTTACTCTCTAAAATGGCACATGAGGAAGCAACTGAAAAATAAGGCAGAAAATGGATTCCAACTTATCTTCACTCATTCATGACAGCCACACTGTGAACTCACTCACACCCTGATCTGAGATAAACTACTCAAACACAACTGCAGTATTCAGATAATGTCTCATGAACAGGACTCTGAGCTAATACAAAGGATGGCAACAGAACCTCAAAACAGAAGTGAATTTCACTGTTTGAAAAGGTGAAGACATGCATGGTGCATCAACACAGCGTTTGTGGAGCCGTACTCTGGGAGATACATGGAACAAACACCAAACATGACAGATTCCCAGATGTACCACAACCAGGAAAAATTAGAAAATTATGTTTCAGATCAATCCCAAAGAAAAGCTTAAATAGATATACAAGAGAGATGAAGATAGGCTTTGCAAATGAGGCTGCTGCCACAAAAACCTTGAGTAAGCAACATCTCTGAAAGCAGATAAAATGAAACTTTAAGTTTGGAAGTGATCAAGTGTTGAAGAAAATTCTCACATTCAAACCAAACATTGAAAGGAAAAATTTTACTAGATAGAAACTCCTTTAATTTATCTAAGGTGGAGGTGGATTTTAAAAACCTCCTCTACTCCTCAACATAATTATATTTCCACTGAAGAATTGGCTCTAGGCAGCCCAGTCTGTAGGTAGGGTACTTTTCTTTCCTTTGCCTTCCCTCTTTCACTCATCTGTATCCACATTTATTCTACCTCCCCTCCTCCACTTTTAGAGCACTGAAAACTCTCTGCAGCTAGCATTACTCACTGTACACATACACCTTGACAGGTGAGCTGTAAAATAAAACTATCTTTTCAGAAATCTTCCCAGTTACCCACAGCTGTCACACGTGTGAGTGAGCCTGTGCTTTTAATACTGTTTCCTTTCTCTTTGAGTGAGGAGCCTTATTCTGAACAGAGCACTTTCCTTTCCACCTGACCCAGATTCACCCACACTGAAAGCTGAAATGTGCACAATATCCTACTGAAATACAGGAGCAATATGAGAGGAGTCACTGTGGTTTTGTCCACCTGTCACTCTTACCCTAATGGTTCCCTGCTTTTCATCTTCCCTCTGGGTTTTTCACTACTCCAAACCACTGCTACTCGACCTGCGACACTGACAGGGAAGAGCAGGCTCTGCTCAGAGATCTGCATGCTCCCCAGGAAACTTGAAGTGAGGCAGCCAAGCTTCCAACATGGAGCAGGGGTTTTAATGGAAAAGGCAGTTGCTAAGGCATTCGGATTTTTTTGTTGTTGTTTTTTGGTTTTGTTTTTGTTTTTGTTTCAACACACACATGTATTTCAAAGTTTACTCTCTGGGTATTTAACCCACATGGGCAAATAGTCATGCAAAGAGAGCAAATCAATTCTATTGTGCATAAATTCTACTTGAGTGAATCTCAGAGCTCAAGCTGAGGGCCAGCTCAGATGCCTGGCAGAAAAAGACTCTTAACTTCTGGCAGTGGAACAGTTATTTGTCTAAAAATCAATAATTTATAGGGGAAAGAGAGGCTGCATTAAAAGGCTGCATAAAACTAAGAGTTAGAAAAAAAAAAAACAGTAAAAGCTCTAATACAAATGCAGGAAATAAATCACTCTTCTTTCTTCTATGCCAGAAATTTAATTCCAAGATTCTCACATCCAGCTTAATAGAAATAAACCACCAAGATTATAGCTCCCTGTGGCATGCACATGCAAGTACCAAGTTCCTATCCAAATGCCTCAGCAAGCAGTTGTTCTATGAGGGCAAAGAAGGAGGTGAACAAGGAAGTTTTAAGATTGAAGCATACTTTGAGACTAAGGGATCTGTTTTAATCTACACTTGCCTTCATCTGACCTTGTCAGTATCTCCATAGGAGAGCTCTGTTTTATTCACTGCAATCTTATTTGGTTGGGTCAAACGATCAAACTTTCCCACTTGAAGATCAGAGATAACAGCAGAGTGACCTGGTTTCAGGAGAGAAAGGTAAGCTCATGGAAAGCTCCAATCCATGGTGATGTCACAGTCAGCTGGATTAATGGAATCTAGATCTCACAACAGCACTGCAAAGATTCTACCCATCCTACATTTCAGTAGAAAAATGTAGCAGAAGCTTCATGTGCAGAAACTTTCCTTGCTTGTTCCCTCTTTGATAAAACTTTTCTTCATGTAATGAACAATCCACCTTGGAGCTATTAATGCTAGAAATTTGATTTTCAATGTATTGTGCAACATTTGAAATTGCTTTGTCCAACATAATATGAAATTAAATGGCACAAAAATGATTAAAAATTGAGCAAAACTGCAGGCATAGAAAATGTCAGCCTATTGTAAACAAATGACCCAGATTTCAGATAGCAAAAATATGAACAATTGCCTTCAGAAGGATCCACAGAGGGAAGGGAAGGTGGATGATGGTAGAAGGATAGCAGATACTTGGCCTATGCCTTATGTCATCCTTGCATGAAACAAAAGAGGAAGATGTGAATAATAGGAAAAGCTAGGGCTTCCTACACTGTCTCCCTTAGTTAGAATTTCTTGACCCTTAATATCTCCTCAAGATGCCTTAAGATCACAGAATAAACCAGGTTGGAAAAGATCTCTGAGATCATCAAACTATGACCAAACACCATCATGTCACCTAGACCATGGTACTAAATGTCACATCCAGTCTTTAACCCTTAAACACCTCCATGGACAGTGATTCCATCACCTCCATCAGAAGCCCATTCTAATGTCTAATCTCTCTTTCTGTTTAACAAATTCTTCCTAATGTCCAACATAAGCCTTCCCTGCTGAAGCCTGAGGCCATTTCCACTTGTCACTTCAGAGAAGAGGCTGACCCCCACCTGGCTACTTCTCCTTACGGGTGTTTGTAGAGAGCAGTAGGTCTCCCTTGAGTCTCCTTTTCTCTAGGGTAAACCACCCCAGCTCCCTCAGCTGCTCCTTATAGGTCTTGCTGCAGACCCTTTTCCAGTTCCATTGACCTTCTCTGAACTCACTCCAACACCCCAATGTCCTTCCTGAATTCAGGGGCACAGAACTGGACACCAGATTTGAAGTGCAGCCTCTCCAGTGCTGAGTACAGGGGGACAATCACTGTCCTGGTCCTGCTGGCCACACTATTGCTGATACAGGCCAGGATGCCATTGGCCTTCTTGGCCACCTGGACACACCCTGGCTCATGGTCAGATCTGGCACCTCCAGATCCTTTTCTTCCTGGCTGCTGCCCAACCACTCTGACCCTAAACTGTACTGCTGCAGGGGCTTGTTGTGGCTAAAGTGTAGGACCTAGCACTTTTTGAACCTTGTGCTGTTGGTCTCAGCCCATCCAGACAGTCTGTCCTGATCCCTCTGCAGAGTCTTCCTACCCTGCAGCAGATCAAAAGCTGACTCCACAAATTTGTTAAGGATAGACTCAATCCCCTCAACCATGTCATCAGTAAAGATATTAAACAGGACTGGCCCCACTGGGAGCCCTGGGGATCACCACTGGTGACAGGCTGCCAGCTGGATGCAGCACTGTTCCCCACCACTCTCTGGGTCTGGCCATCCAGCCAGCTCTTAACCCAGCAAAGAGGGCTCCTGTCCAAGCTGTGGGCTGCCAGCTTTCCCAGGAACATGCCAGAGGAGACTGTGCCAAAGGCTTTGATGACAAGCAATGTCCAAAATATGGTGTAAAGATGAAGACAGTGTATGTCACATCTTAGTTGAGCTAGAGCACTGTGCTAACCTGCTAAGTATGAAATAGACACAGCCATATAATAAATCAAAACCTACTCTCCTTAACTCATGCAAGCAATCCCAAATAGCACTGGGAGATGCTGCCAGATGACACTGCCTCACAGAAACACAATGTTAGCTTCCACAGATCCTGAGCAGGTAAAGCATTGCCTGCAAATTGTCAGACTCACACCAAATTATTTGTAAGTACTTGGGCATGTTCATACAAGCTAGCTTCAGGCTGTGCATTAAGACCAAAACAAGGAGAGATCCATGACTTTCAGAGGAGTTGTGAGTATAGTCACCTGACTTCTCTTTGTCTGAAGCAAGTGTCCTCTGTTTGTAGTATGATACTTGTGGTGGCACCAGTGGGGCAGGCACTATGCAGTGTAAAAAGAAAAGCAAAATAAAAACTCAGAGTTCACAGAGGATAAAAAAAAAAAGGATGCAAGATAATTATACACAGAAACTCATGGTCTTAATCATGGCCTATGTTCCTGTGATGATGTGAATGTAGAAGAGGTCTATAAAGCATCTGTTTATATTTCTGCAAATGGAAATTATTTCTTGGTGATGCAGCTTTTGTCCAGCAGTTCTGTCCAGCCCTCACTCATGCAAAGGGTGACCTGGCAGTGAGGCAAATAGTGGTAAGGAAAGGATAATGGCCAAAGCAATCTGTGCTATAGCTTGAGCTGCAAAAAAGATTTGGTGATTACTTGCAATACCAGCTTATGCTAATGCTCCAGTAGCTCCTATGAGCACCAAAATCTTACAGATGCAAGAACAATACAAGATCATCCTCAATTTCTTTTGGCAAAACTTGGAATCAAAAATAAATCAGAGAGAGACACACTGTCTATGTATATGTCTATGGCCCAAGCTATGACTCAGTGTTTAAACAGGCTTCTATTTGTAAAATAAAGCTTATCCCAATTATTTATTAGACTAATGAATAATTAGCAAATAATTCTGCTCCTCTTGGAGAAAGTCACCTGATGCCAGCTATTCAATTACAAATTGTAGAAGGAGAGTTCTTAAGTTACCTAGCAAATGTCACTGCCAGGGGTAGATATGCAGCAGTGTACAAAGCATCACTACCTCACAGCTAATGCAGTTTTAGGCTTTGTTTGTCGTATCTGAAAAACAAAAATTGCAGCTGCATGAGCCCACATGAATATTCAAACTGTTAATGCATTAACACAAGTGACAGTACCAGATTGCAAAACTTAGCATAAAATCACAAATAACTAGATATGGTGTACAGCGTTCCTTCTCTGAGCAATCAAAAACCTCGCATAATATTATAGCACAGCTGGTTAGTAGCTCATGCCGTGTAATTTAAGTCTCCTTAATAGATAAGAAGGACTTTGAAGAATTCTCTTATGAAATATCTCTTTGGTTCCAAAAGTATCAGGAACAAGTTCTCTCTTAGGTTTTCTCTGTTTCCAGGCTCATTGATTCATGACAGAAAAAGTAATGATTTCTGTACATCATTATATGTATTTCCCCATTTATCATACAATATAAAAAATGGGTAATATTCCATGCCCTTGAGCAGCTGTGTAATGTATATTTTAGGTCAAACACTTGATGGTATGTGAGTACTCACCACATAAAATGAATAGCTTACATATTCAGCACAGTGCAAAAGAAAGAGACAATAAAAGTTCCTCCATTACAGGAATTAGACAAAACCAGCACACTTGACTTGTTGTGAGAGGTGATACTGTCCCAGAAACAACTTTATTACCTGTCATGTTGAGATCCAGAGCCATAAAAAACTCATTTCCCCTTGTAATTTCTGACATGCTCAATAGCCCTGGTAATTGAAGTACACTCCTAGGACTTTTTTAGCAGGCTGAGATAGCTTACCAGCTAACTACTGGCAATTAAAATCAGTAATGAGAATGGAAAAAAGAAATTAATTAATCAGCAGTACATTATATAAGTAGCAAATAACAAAAATAATGTTCTGGTGCAGAAGCAAAAATTTCAATACAAAAGGTGCAATATAATATGTGCAAAAATAACAGGGTGCAGAAAGTATTCTTGAGACTGGACTCTGTGCTTCCATACATAAAATAAATCATGTGCATCTTCCTAGCATTCAGATGTGAAAAAACTGCCTGGAGCCATGATAACAACTGAATGTTTCATTCTGTGAAGAACTATTATTTTCAGCAACAGTAACCAGCACTTTATGGAGATCAGATAAATCATTGCAATGAGTATGAGCTAAAGAAGAACAGACAGTATGTTTTCTTAATTTATTCATTCATCTATTCATAATATACATTGATGCATTGATGTTAAGACATATAAAACATTAAAAGAAACAGACAGGTGTCTGGGGTTCCTGAGTTTTTGCTTTATTTTGATCATTAAATTCTAACAAAAGAGCCAAGATTAAATTATGTACTTCCATTTGCAAAAATATTGTATAAAAATATTCTGTTCTGGTACAAAACATAAATGGTAAATTAATTGCTTCACCAAGCCATTGTGTAGACTCTTTGAAAAACATGTTGAAGACATACACTATTCATAGAATACCCTGGAGAACAATGTGTTATGCTTAAGTAATGATGAATTTTACACTGGCCACTGCATTAGCAGTCAGTTAAGTATTTTCTTAGTTAGACCCTTGAGAATTTAGCAAGTAATTAAGGATCATGAAAGATGAAAAGATTCATTATTGGCCATACACATCTTTCCAAGATATGTCATTATTCAGGTTTGTCATAGAGCAGCACCTATTGCATTAAAAACTTATTCAACAAGAACTGTATGCTTAAGAAACAAACTTACAAAGGCACTGGAGCACTGAAATATGAAAGGCTGTAACATACCCATTTTGCAAGGCCATGACCGCCTTGAGGCAGTGTGTCTGTCCTAGTGGAGCTCCTTTTCCTTCACAGGAGCTCTACTAGAAGGGCAAGCTGCCTCAAAACAAGAAACAAACAGGATTAGACATTGCAATCCAAATTACTTACAAGAGATGCTGAAGAGGATAATGAACCTAAGCATCCTCAGCAATATTCTAAATATAAAATGGAGCAAGAGCTTGAATTTAGGCATGGAGGCAATTTATAAACTGGAGCAACTACAACAGAAGAAGCCAAATGCTGTCTCTACACTGCCACACAGGGTGTGACCTTGAGGACAAATTCAGCCTATCTATATTTACCACCCACCCACCTTCCTTGATCATATTAGGCAGACAAAGCAGCTGGTGCACTTCCTACTAGTGCCCCAACATCACATCCCCAAATTCAGATCACTTAGATGGGAAATGGGAACACTGAGTATCAGGAATGTGAGGACCCATCACTACCTTCTCCCTCTCTCTCTTCCTCCTACTTCTCCTCCTTTGAAATAAACTTGTAATCTGAAGAGGTGATTCAGAAGATACTGATTCCATGATTCTGTCATTTTTACGTTTCGTTCTCTCTTGCTACACTTACCACATGAAAAAAACAAAACAAGCACAAAAAAAAATCACATTCTAAAAATAGTACCAAAAAAAGCCACCTTCTTGCACTATAAATAATTAAACAAACAAATAAATTGAAAATCTAAGAGAAGAAATTAAAACCTTTTAGGCAGCTGCTATTTTCTTTAAATCAGACTGCATCTTTGGGAGTTTGAAGTGATAATAATCCACAAAATACTATTCTTTTGGAAGGTAATTCCTCCCACTCATAAAAACCTACACAAAATCAAATTTGGCAGTGCAAGTAAAAGACTATTTTCAGCCAGGGAAATGACGCCTGGAAAACTACATTTTTTGCTTCCTCTGTTGCTGTCGTGCTGGTTCTTGAAAATCTGGGCCATCATTCAACCTGTAGGTTCTGCTCTGCTGTTTCATAGAGAACCCCTTGTGTTCTGTGAGAGCTGATCCAGTTTTAGCCAAGTGCACAGAGCAATAAATCTCTGAACTGCTTGTCTACTATTTGATCTCTTTGATTAACATTATATGATAAAGGTGATGTTTAGGAAAAACTGTTCCTAAGAAATCAGCTCAGTCTAGAACACTGATTTATGTTACCTTTCAGTTACATCAAAGAAAAACTGGCACAGGGCTAATAACAGTCACCTTCACAGAAACACCCTGACAGTCTGATTTAAAACAGAGAAGATCATGAGCCTGTTTCTCTAGAGAGATGAAAAGATTTTCTCTTGAAAATCAAGGTACTGATTTGAGGAAGTGTCCATAACCTGTCTAGATGCTGTGTGTTCATTTGATGATCGAGGCACAAACATACAGAAATCAATAACAACCACCAGGTATTTAGGAACACATGGCAAGCACCTTACTTGGTTGCTCATAATTCTCAGAACATATTCACAAGCTGTTATATATTGACCAGCAGTATGCTGTCTTCACTGGAGTGCTCACTGAGGTAATAATCTGTTCCTACAGCCAGCATCACTGATGGAAAAAAGACCTAAACAAAGGGTCCACACGCAATGCCATAAATAAGGATGAGAGGAGAAGCCCTAAAGCCATTTTTCTGAGAGGTGCAGTCAGGGAGCAGAAGTACAGGTGGGGGCTGAGCCAAGAGCTGAGCAGACCCCAGACTGAGCTCTCCCCATGAGCACCATCCCACAGGGTCTCAGTACAGAGGCCAGAGATGGGGACAAGGAGCAGGGTCCATGGACAGACAAGGTAAACAATAAGCCAGAACTCACAGTGTAGCTTAGGGTCAGGGCTAAGTGCCCACAGCTGAGTCAAAATAGGGCTCCTGGACCCTGGGAAAGAGGATGCTTAGGTGGGGATTTCAGCTGTGGATGCTCTGGGCAGTTAGGTCCTAAGGTCCTACCAGAACCATGGCTGGTGTCACTGGAATCGTGACTTTGAGCAAAATAAATTTCCTGGGTAGCTTCTAGTTTTCTGCTGTTTCTTCCCAAAAGGCCAATGTACTTACAGGAAATACATGCAAAGCATGAAAATTAAAAACAGACTCCAGCTCATGTGTTCTTGTAAAGTCTGATAAATTAGAGACACGTGGCCAGCTTCTTTGCTTTTTTTAACCTCATTAATGCCATATCTACAATGAAAATTTAAATATAGAAAATTTGGGAAATCCTGCCAATAATTTTCATCAGCAAACTTATATACACTTGTGTTTTATTGTTAGAGGTACCCTTAGTATAGGCCAAGATGACCAAGATTTTAGGAGGAACCAGCAAAAGCTTGATTAGCCATTGGCCCAAAGAAGGGCATGGACTTAGAAGGAAGGTTTTGGTCATAAGAAGAGAATGAAAATGACCTGCTTAATTTTTTTTTTCCTAAATCCTATATCTCTATTTTTCTGTAAGGGGGTGAAATAATACTTTAACATGGCATGTTTATTGGCTTCCTGTAAAAAAATTGCTATGCATACTATCTGTGTTTGACTTGTCTACTGGTCTTGAACACAGACAGTAGATTGCCCTGCTATCTCCTAGAAATTTCTTTCCCTGATGTTTTGCTTACCCTTTGCTGCCTGAATTATTTACAGCCTTTCCCTTGTATGGATTAACAAAGACCCTGCCTATCTTGTCAAAACCAAGATCTCCAGATCCATGTTACAGCCTTACTTTTGGCTCAAGCTTCTGTCAGGGTCACACAGACTCAAGGGCCTTCACCACTTACCTACTTTGTCAAATGCATTTCATTATTTCCATTCTGACAAGACAAATTAATAAGGCCATTGTTTAGATTTGTTTACCATCTTTTTGATCAATAACTATGTGGACATTCATTGCCAGCCAGAGATGGGATAATTAGAATAGGAATATTAGTGCCTTTAATAAATTGCCTTGCAAACAGGAGTAATCTTGGGAACAGGATTAGGAGACCACTTTCTTCTGATTCCAGACAACATCTCTGTGTTGCATGCCAAAAAGGAAAAAAATGAAACAGTGCAAAGCCAGACACTTAAACTCTCATTTTATTAAAAGAAATTACAAGAGTGCATAAGATGTAGGCCACAAAAGGGGACCGGAAAAAGCGATTTGTGAAAAATTAATTCTTTTCATCATCTGGTAGCTGCACAAAGCAATATATTTTAATTGGCTGGATGCAAGAACCTGTATTTTGCCTCTTTTCCTACTCCCCTTTTAACTGCAGTGTTAGCCTTCTTTTATGGGACCAAAGATGGCAGGGTACCAGCACAGCAATGAAGGAAATACCTTTCCATACATGTAGTGTGGGGCTCAGCCAGGGGCTGAGTCTAACCAGAGTGAAAGGGAGAGGGCAGAACAATGTTCTTGTGTTGCAAGTTATCCTGGAAGAATTCTCACCCACAAGGTTTGTGAATTAGCACCATGAGAACCATTGGGAGGGCACAGAAAACCTAAAATAAACCAAAATTAAAGCATAGGAAACTACTGGTACCCTAGGGAAAGAAAAATATGAGAACTAGAAAAAACATTCAGTCTTTTTTGGTGAGGGACCTTTCTACCAACTACAGGGAAAATATCCCCTTTTGGAGAGACAAGTAAACAAATGTGTTACAAACCACTTAGGCAAGACTTATTGGCAAGAGGTCTGTATTGTGAGGAGGCCTGAACCTCTGATCCAGAGCAAGGATCATGATTTCTCTGTGGAAAGTGGAGAGAGAGTGTGTTCCAAGTCCTGAAAACTGTAGTTTGATTGAATAAAATAGTGCAATAAATAAGTTATATCCAGTTTTTCCTAAGCTTTTATTTTAGGAAATACAGAAGTATGTTTTCTGATTAATATAATGTAAAAAGTCAATGATTAAATATTTAAGTAGATGTACATTTGAAGTCATAGCTTTGAGGTCTCAGCATCAGCCAGCCACTGAGATATGAAGCAGCATTTCTGAACAGCCTTTCTAAGCAACAATTTCAAGCCCATTTGTATCAGACCACAGATGGGTCATATTTTTAACACCCTTTATTATCAAAAATTATAATTTTGTCACAATTCTCATAAATACTTCTTTTATTAGTGACCATAAAGTACTATAGGGAACATTAAAGGGGATGCCAAGGATATTTGGAGTACTGTGAATGTGAGAAGCAGAAAAGAGAAGAGCAACACCACACAGGGAATGGCACAGGAACTTACAGAGATATGCATGCTCCAAGTGGAAAGGATGAAGGGTGCAAAGCTATACAAATTATTTCATTTTTAATTTTTCCAACTACTCAGTGAAAAACTTAATCTGTAACCAGCAAAGGCAGATTTAGAAGTTCTCTCAGAAATTGTCTGGTATCCATTAGTGAAATATGACATCAGTGCTCTTTTACATCTATTTTACTTTAAATTCAGATATCTTCTGATATTAGTCGTTATATGCAAAGGATGAGTTTGCCATTAAAGAAATACTCTAACCCCATGTTGAGATTCCCAGCTGCCACACCACTGACTTTCTATTTCCAGTAAAGAGGCAGCCCAAGCTTTTCTAGTTAGGAATTAATTTAAATTTCATCTTTTCCCTGGTGTAGCTGGAGGAAAACATGTTAGCATAAGAACTTGCCTAAAATGAAATATAATCAATGAGATCCAATAGGATTAATTCATCTAAGTTACCTTGCCTGCAAACCACAGCATAGTTAAGGTGGAGGCTGCATTACATTAGAGACTCTTATTAGCCAAGCCTGGTCCAGGTCAAAGTCATTCAAAATTAATCCTTATTGCAGGTAGTTTAAAAGCCCAAAAATAATGCTTGGCAAAACAGTGGAAGGGGAAGGGGAAGGGGAAGGGGAAGGGGAAGGGGAAGGGGAAGGGGAAGGGAAGGGAAGGGAAGGATTTGGAATAAATTGCAAGTTTTTTTTTCAATTTCCTTCATTGGAATAGAAAGAAGTGAAAAAACACCCTAAGGTAAAAAAAAAAAAAAATAATCAAACCCAAATGAGATGTTTTATCTCCCTTCATTCTTTAGTATATTCCTAATGTTATTTCTACTTATTTCTACTTTTAGCCAAAATAAATCAAGATGTATTTTGTTAAATGCAGTAGTGAAGCGTGATTTTGGAACACAATTAAAAGAGCACTTTGAAAACATCAGAACAAAGACTTTTCATTTTTCAGAAAGAATCACCATTTCAAAAACATTTTCAATCAGATCAAAACTGCAGTTTTTCTGTAAAAGTACTGTTCACCTACAAATGTCCCTGACCTGCACCCTTGGGCACTCTTACACCAGGCTGGGGAGCAGGAATTTTGCTGAGCTTTCCATGGGGTAAAGGGGGGCATCACCTGTGATCTCTTCCCACCCTGAGGAATAGACAGTGAGGGGATTTAGCTCATGACCCTGTCTGTACTGGAGGGCTGAGGGAGCACAGCCTGCCCTTGACCACATGTGTCTTCACTAACATGTGTGTGTGTGTGTGTGTGTGTATGAGCACATAGATGCCTCCCACACGCCCACACACAGATACCATAGGTACACACACATATGTACTTGCTACTGCTTTAGCCTTATTTACAGCCAAGAGCTGACACAAGGACGTGGTGGCAGGAAACACAGCCATATCTCAGGAAAAAAAGTCCTCTCTACTACCAACAGACTCAGCAGAAGTAGATTATCTCACACGGGTTTCCATGGTAAACTAAATTAATGAAAAATGCCTCGTTTCTGAATTGCATCACTGGAGAGCAATTGTGATGGAAGTAACAATGAGATATGTGGGTGATAATATTCTTCCTCCTCAATGTTGCAGAATGGGAGGAACATATCCCTGGTGTGCAGTAAATGCCAATACATGTAGCCAAAGCGTTTATTGTTTTGAAGCCCTCAGGAAATTTGGATAAAAACTAAAGCCAATTTTTCTATTGGATCATTCACTGAAATGAATGTTCATTATAACACAGAGAAATGAAACAATGCAAGGCCATTTTAAATTTAAATTTATTTTAGCAAGTAGAGCAAGGACTGCTACATTATTCTCTCGGTAGGGTGTGAGCTGCTGTATCAGTAAGCATCTGTTCTTTGTAATTCCTCCAGTCAGAATCCGATGATTTAGTAAATATGCAAAGAGCCATACTTCTGAAAATTAGCATTTTTCCTGAGGTGCTTGTTTCTAGCTCCTTTACAGCAGATGGCACTGGTGGAATAAGAAGTTATGATGCATGACCACTTGTAGAAGCCCTTCAGCAGGCCCAGTCAGGTTCTGAATGCCTGCAAGAGTGGGCACCCCACAAACTACTTGGGCAAACACTCCCTACATTCTACAAGTCTTACCACCCAGGAAATTAGTGTTTTCTTATGCCTAAATGGAATTTGCTCTGTTTCAATTTATGTCCATTGTCACTGGACACCACATTAAACAGCCTGGAGCTCCCTTCCTTGCACCCTCCAAGTATTTATGTATGTTGATAAGACCCCTACCTGAATCTGCTCCAGGTAGAACAGTCACAGTTCTCTCAGCTTCTTCTCACATGTCAGATGCTCCAAATCCATAATCACCTTTGAGATGTTTTGCTGGACTAACTTCAGCATGCCTCAATGTCTCTTGTACAGAGGAGGCCAGAACTGGACCCAGATGCTGACTAGAGGGGATATTACCTACTCTGATATGCTGGCAATGCTTTTCCAGCCCAGGGCCATTTTGGCTTTCTTTGCTGCAAGAACATCTTGCCTGTGAAGATCCCCAAGTCCTTGCCTGCATTTCATGAGATTCCTGATTCCCTCACCTGTTGAGGTCCCTACAAACGGGTAGCACAACAACCATATAATAACTAATCCTCCAACCAATCCCTTTTTATCATCTGACAATCTGCTGAGGCTGTACTCTGTCCCACATTCAGGCTATCATTGTTAATGTTAGTTCATCTAGTGTGTATTTCATCTTTTTTTTCTGCAAGTCTTTTACAGAAAACAGGTTTGAAAGCCTTGCTAATCTCAAGATCCGCTACTCTTCTCCTTGCCCTCCAAGCCAGCCATGGAATCATAGAAGACTTTTATGATTATGATGCATGATTTCCCCTTCATCAATCCTTGCTATCTAAACCAAATCATTTTCTTGTCCTTATTACATTAGGCAAAGCTTTCCAGGATTAGCTGCTCCAACACCTTTTCAGGGATTGGGAAAAGGTCATCCAGCCTGCAGTTCCTTGGATTTTTCTTCTTTCCCATGGCTTAAATTGGGCCAAATAAATGATACCTTCCTTCTGAATTAATGCAGACACTCCCTCCCTCTGTGCTTAGATGTAACATCTCAAAATTAAAACAAAGCTCATTATTTTGTTTTGAATATATTTTTCTCTTTTCACCATCTGTGAAGCCCCAAAGAGTTACTAAAGGAGAATTCAGATATTTTACACTACTGAGAGAATGCTGGGGTTCTGGTACAGTTCCAAGTGACCACAAGAAATACAATGGGTATTTTAGAAGAAATCCCTCTAGTATCTTCAGAAAGGTTGTGGTTTGTCAGGTAGGCATGTGGGCTTCCCTGGGATGGCACTTACTTTCTTGCCATTGTCCTGATAATGACTGCCATTGGCCAAATGCTGCCAGGAAAAGGCTTCAAGAATCAAGGAAAAATCCTTTGACTGAAGTCTAAACGGACTGCTGAGTCAGAAAAGTACATCCAATGCATTCACAAGGCTGTGTTTAGGAGGGACTTGAAGCCATTCAAGGTAGAGAGACAGAAGAAAGAACATGAGTGGTGAATTTCCTTTAGTGTCACTATGAAACTAGACCTTCCTTGGGATTAACAAAACATGTTGTTCGTCTCAAATTTTACTTGTTTTCATTTCTGCAGTTTTTAATGAGAAGGGTTTTTTCCTTTAGGAGACAAAGTGAGTCCCCAGAGCTCTTACGTAAGGTTAGATGGTGCTTGGAAACTTCTGGAGCATTCACCCTGGACATTAAATCCTAGTTCTTAATTTTCCTGCTTTTATTAGCACTTTAAATATTACAGCCCAACTGATTTGTATTTATGTTTAATTCTGCTATTAAAAAAGTGAAGCCAAATGGAACCTTTTACTTACAAGTGCACTTTAAAAGCATTTTGATAGAAGAAGATCTTAAAAAAGTTACAACTTTCTATTCTGACATGCCACATGTGAATAAAAGAACAGAGCCACAGCAATTTCCTCACTACCTGGATAAAACACAGTTGAGATTGCCAAGTGTTCTTAAGAGCAAGAAATTATATAGGCAGCCTAGGGAAGGGAATAAAGGGCACTCCTCTTAATAAGGGGACAAATGGTAATTTATATACATACTCTACCACTTTAGGGTTTTTCCCATGCATTATACACACAGCACACTATTTCGGAATAATTTCCACACAGCTTTTGCACAGGATACGCAATTGACAGGACTGGTAAATCATTCCTAGGTCTTTATCCTCTGCTGGACTTTGGGACTGCAGAGGCTCATCTTCCACTTCACTGTATGTCACTGTGCTGAGTGAAAAAGCGGGCAACCTCCTGGCTTCCCTAACACCCTGGTGCCAGCTGACACGTGCACTGTTTCCTCAAACGCTGTTTTGGAAGTTACTTTGTGAGCATCTGCTGCCCACAGCCAGGAGCAGCCTGCCTTCCCCCACAGCTGCTGCTAGCAGCAGGCAGCTCATGTCTTCACCTTCTTCTGCAAGTTCAGGTCCCTCTGTCAGCTTGAGGTCCACGGCTTGGGGCAGCAAAGAGCAGCCAGCACAGAAAAGGTGAGAGCAGAGCGGCTGTGGCCAGTGCAGCAGTGTAAAAGGTCACCTCTGTGACTTTCTCCAATGCTTCAGTCCATTCTCCTAGAGACAGTCCAAATTTTCAGAATTCATGAGAATAGCTGGCATTGCAAAAGGCATAGGAGTAACGGTATTTGTCAAATTTTTTACCTAAGCTGTTGAAAAACTGACAAGTTTTGAGAAGGAAAGCAAGTGGCAAATTACAGTGCAGAAGAAAAAGTTTAACAGGACTTCCATTCTAACATCATATAAAAGACAGACAGCTTTTCTGAACTCTGGTGTAACAATGTCAGGAGTGATGTGGAGTTCAAAAGAACAAGAAAAAGGCATTAAATATAGTCTGTTCCTGTTCTTGGTATGATAGCTGAACTCATCAAGGCATTCACACAGAGCTACAGAATCCCTTCCTCCTGAGAACCAAAACACACAGTAGGGATGTTTGGTGATACAGATGAGAAGTGAGCAAAAAAAGGAAAATAGCTTGAGGTATTCTAGATTTTTCTCCAAAACATATACCCAGCAGGGATGAGTATGAATCATCATTCAGAAAGGCATAGAAATTATCAGCCACCCTGTGCTAGTTTTGTTTCTCTTGCTTTTAAATTTGTTGAAAAATTGTTTTGGTTTGTTTTGTTTTAAACGCCAGAGCCATTGTTTTCTGTATGCTCACTTGGGTTACTTTCAGCCTTCAAAATTTTATGAAATACAAGCCATAACAAACAAGTCATTCTTTGTCCACCCTCATAAATCATCACACAGCAAAATCATTGCCCTACTGCCTGCAGGTGACTGATTGGAAAAAACCAGTTCTGACCCTGAAGAGATTATGACAAAGAACAGGGCTTAAGAAAACAGACCCTAATGTGGAAAAAGAAAAGGTTAACTTCCTCCCCACTAACTTTTGGGGCACAGAATTCTAGCACATCAATTTCAAACTGATGCTTTGTGTCAAAAATCTGTACATTAAAGCAGGGTTCCACTCTTCTGAGGGGCAGAAATGAGAGTTTTACAAAGGAGCTGAGATTCAGATGTTTTCACTTTTTTCCTCTGTGCCATGTGCAGAGCAGGATGCCATATCAGAGTGGTACAGAATGTTCACCATCTGCTCTTGGCTGAACTCTTACCCGGACTGAATTTCTAGATCCCTGCATTTCAAAAGTGCTGAGAGACCCTGATAGCTCATTTGTCTATGAGCAGTAAGGGTATTCAGCACTCCATCACCTGGAAATTATCCACCAAGTTTAAGAGTGAGCTCCAACATGCTGAGTCAGGGGCCTGCAGTCTACAGAGAAGTTGTATGGTCTAGATGAGCTTTGCAATAGCCAAAACACTGAAAGGAGCAATATGCAAACTGTACCGTGAGCAATGCCAAGTGAGAGGAACGGGGAATTTTGCAGAACTTGGATTTGGAATGCAAGCATTGAACAAATGTGAAAGGGATCCAGAGAGAAAAACCATCTTTGACTGAAGTACCTAAGTTACACATATACAGACCTGTAATGTGTTACCTATAAAATCTACATGTCGATGAGATAGCCAGGCTCCATTTACACTCAAGGGAGAGATGTGAGCACTCCCAGAAAGACTAATTTGTCTACTTTTCAGCATCAATCTTGAGATAACCCAAGTCACAAATCACATTATTTGCACTCCTGTAGTTTCTAGACAGCAAATTAGCTCAGTTGTTTAGAGCACAGTGCTAATAATGCCAAGCTCACCAGTTTGATCCTCATTAGGGCCATTCACTTAAGAATTGGACTTGTTGATCCTTGTGGGTCCCTTCCAACCCAGAATATTCTGTGATTCTGTGTAACTGTTTGGATATTGACTTCTGTATTCATAGAATTATAGATCAGTTTGGGATGCAAAAGACCTTTAAAAGTCATCTGGTTCCAACCCCCCTGCAGAGAGCAGGGACATCTTCAAGTAGACCAGGTTACTCCAAGCCCCATCCAAACTGACCTTGAACATTTCCAAGGATGGGGCATTTGCAGCCTCTGGGCAATATTTCGACAGATGACTCTCATCATCCCATCAGATTGAAAAGATGGTAATGAAACAATTTGCCTGAGATCAGGAACAGATTAATATTATAGCATTTACCAGATCAGTAGAAGACTTGAATGTCATTTTTCCCCCAGAGGCAGCTTTTGAGTTTGTAGCTTACTGAGAGAAGGGAACTTTAATCTCTCCTCTCTCAGGGCAGGTGGGCCACAGTTCAAGCAAATAATAGGGTGCAAGCCAGTGGCAATACCCCTGAAATGGAATTACAGTCATCTGGGCTCCTGTCAGCACTTCCCTGAGTGAAATAATCATGATTAAAATAGAGCAACTAAACCTAAAGCTAGAGCTTGGTCCTCTCTTTAGTCCTAGTTAAGAAACACTGCTGGCAAGCGAGACATTCTTAGCACACCCTTTTAACCTCTCTGACTTTTTTTATTCTTTGCTGCCCCTAAAGAATGAAGAGTGCCTGTCTCTCAACCAGATGGTCAGGTTCTGCACTGGCTGCATCATGTACCTCTCAGGCATGTGAGCAGCTACTCCACTGACCAGAAAACAGGCTTGGCCATTCTGCTTCTATCCTCTGACTTTGAAATGTGGCAATACTGACTGGTAATTTGTTAGGTACAATTAGAAAAAGCTTAGAGACACTGCAGTCTTCAGGGACCTTGGACTCCCTAAAGAAGCCCAGGCAGAGGACAAGTTCCCAAATGTTCAGTTCGGCCACAGCAGCAGTATTCTTAACTATGCAGAATAGAAAAATTCTGGAGGTTCTATTGCTTTTTAGTTACAGAGATGGTTGAACAGATTAATTTTTTTTTTAATTTTCCTGCATAATTAGATATCTATGTTTTTCAGAACACACTTTAAGCACCTAGGCAATATATTCAGATTTTTCAAAAATATTTCCTTTTTCTTCTATTAAATTTCATCTCTTTTCCACTTAATTGTTATCAAGCTCATCTCATTTTTCATGTATCTTCATTCTCTTCCGTATCAACACTGTGACCCAGTTCCATATTAGATATCATTAGTTCAATCCTACTTCTCATGCCAAAATCATTAAAGAAAATACCCAGATGCACTCCAAGGCTGATCCATGAAAAATGGTCCTGGTAGTTCCCTCCAACCCATTACATATTTTTCTCAATATTGCTCATTTTCATCTCCACTTTAAACAACTCCCTAACTCTCAAAGTTTGTACCTCTGTTATTAATGAGCACTTTCCTACATGCATCATTTCAGATGCTTTACTGGTAAATTAGTCTGTCTCAGTGGAGCTCCTTCCATTTAGCTTCAGATGTCTTTAGAGCGGTCATCTACATCTGAGCCAGCCACCCCTGGCTAACTTTGCAGTCAATGGAGAGAAATAAGCACTTGTAGGTGTGATTCATCTGGCTTACTTTAGATGTTTATTTCAGGATGGGATGAATCATACCCTAAAAGGAACTATTTTTTGGCACTGCTAAAAAAAGGGAGCATGAGGTGAGTAGTTCAGAAATAGAGGTCACCAGGCCGGACACATGCATTTAGTCAGATCAATCCCATCATTCATTACTAAACAAAATTTGATCCCTCATATCCTTCTGCTTTATAAAACCTGTTATCCAAAAAACAAATTCAATTATTCAGGCATAAGCCTCACTTGACAAAATTTATTCTAATTTATACCATTTTCTTTTACCTTTATGTCATATATTGTTCTTTCCATCATAATTTTATCTTGCATACTCTTGGTGTTACACTTCATGTTACTTGAGGTCTGCTGTTGCTCAATACTTTCACCCTGAATAAATTAACCTCAAGATGTTTTGCTCCAACCTGCAAAGCAGATTTTTTCTGCATTCATTCCAATTTGTACTTTATTAATTTTTATTTAATATTATGTTTATTTATACATAATGATATACTGCATAATATTGATCTTAATTTCTTTATGCTTATGTTTTACATTTTCTAGTAAAGTGCTGGATATTCTGAAAGTTAAGCCCAAGCAATGCCAGAAGCTTGGAACACAGGAGAGTCATTCCTTGATATGGTTCAAAAAGATGTGCTTCCCCTTTGTAACTCTTCAGTTGTGTGTCTTTAGTCCCAACTTTGAAATAACTGGTAAAGGCAATAAATGCAGTCAAGCATTCATTTTACATCCAGTGAATCACAATAGTTATCAAAATATGAAAGCATGGAAGGAGGAGAATGTAAAATTACTTAGAAATACATAACACCAGAGCAGTAAACAACTTCCACTCCCTAAACCCTCTTTATTGTGAAGCCTCTTTGCAAACTGATGCACTTGAAAATGATTTCTCTGATGCTTAGTAAATTAATTTCAATTTGACTTTATTAATACCAAATAGGTATTCTTATTAACACCACATATTCATCACTTGATTGTCATATTTATAAGAAATAATAAACCACAAACATTTAGCATAACATTCCAATGAGTAAAAGACTATAGTAGGGAGGGGGTTTTCATACTCTGAACAGTCAAGAATCATGAATAATGTAATAGCATATTTTTCAGCTGGTGTCAGCAGACCAGATTTCAAGAGATATTAAAAATGTGTTTTTATTAACAAGAGAAAAAGGTCTTTCAACTGATCTGAAGCAATTTCTGTGTAAAAAGCTGAAGAGGCTATCATTATAAAATGCAATAGTAAACAGAGAATCCTGACAGAGAACATCCTAGGAAACTGTTTTTTCCCTGTATTTGATCTGTATTTAGTGAGGAACTGATCCAAAGCTCATTTGAGAGTCAGTTGAAAAGCTCTTGCTGAAGCCAGTGGATTTTGGACCAATGCTGTGTTGCAAAAATAAGGTAGCTGAAATTATCCACAGAGGTTTGGACTTGAGATGAAAAGGAAGTTATGTTCAAGATCCTCTATATAATTGGTGTTAAAATTAGAGATGAGACTAACCTGCAAATTTGAAAACAATGTGGTGTTCTTCTGGATTTTTTTTCCTATCTGACCAACCCCAATGTCCCTCAAGGCTTTGGATCTGTGGTTTTATTCAGAAGCACTACAGAAACAGGTGGCAGGTATGAAGTGTAGCATGTAGAGGCTTCTACAGACCTACCAAAAATCTTAATTCACCTATCAGAGCCTGGTTTATTAAAAACTGTGGGTTAATAACATAAGGAACACTTTACAAAAATACATGGATGAAAATTTTTATGGGAAAACAAATGACCAGAAAATACTGCTAGTGAAAACATTCACCTTCAAGAAATTTGTCAGAGACTCCTATGAGAAAAACTAGAGAAGTCAGCTCATTCACAAATGGGATTTTTAACACTTACCTCAGGTAAGAGCGAGTCAGTTTTGTATTATCAGTAATTCACTCATCTACCTTTTATAAATTAATATAATTTAGTATTCATAATAAATTATTATATATATTAAGCTGGTTTTATATCAGACTTAAAATTATAGAAGAGTTATGCTTTGCAGGAGTACTTTGCCATTGAGTCAGTGCTCATGCTGGGGTTTCTGTCTGCAGATAATCTCAAGTCGTTCTTCATCATTAAACTTGGGTAAATTAGATTCATCCAAAGTAGGTTAACTACCTAATAACACTGTTTTGGTTAAAATGTAAATTTTGAATTCAAACACCTAATCTCTCCTTTCCATTTGTGTTTATCTCTTGGTTATTATTGTAATAATATTTTCAATATATTTCATATTATTAAAGATATGAATTCTTAGTGTGCTCTCTGTATTGCATTATTCTGCATTTTTGTATTGTATCATGCATTTAAGATTTTTAGTAGAAATTAAAAATATTTGTTACACTGAGAGGCTTTCATCAGGGGCTGGGTCCTGGAATGTTCTTTGGAAAGATCACAAGACCAAAAAACAGCTCACAGTTTCTAGTGCCAAAGGAGACAGGCTTTGTTATATTACATTTTAGCTTCTGCCAATGCAAATCTCTAAAATAAGACTGGGGATCTAGGGATGCTTTTTTTCTTCCTGTTGACTATAAAGAAGCCCAGAATGAGTAGCTCAGATGTAGATCAAGACCTACTTGTGATCAGTTACACCAATTTCACTTCAAGTGAGGTAAATTTACCTCTGTCTGTTGTCTAAAGGTCTTCTTAGAAAGGGAAATATAAATCCCATTCAAAACTTTACTCCATATACTCAGGAGCAGTTCTGGCAAAGAGGAAGAGGAATGAACATTTTGTGTTCTGCAAGAGTTGGTAATTCTACCAGTCTGACAAGATAGTAAAATTTTCAGAGTGACATTGCTTCCCTTGAGAAATTTTAAATTCTAAGACAATTAGGATAACATATTTAAGCAGGAAATTCCTTAAGGGGTGCATTATTCTAACTCTTTGCTAAAGACAGAGTAGATGTTTAAAACAAGCATCTACTCTACTAGCCTGTTGATAACCAGAAACCTCTCTGGAGCTTTAGAAAAGGTACAAAAGGAATATCCAGCAGCTAACTGTGAAACAAAGAGTTTGTGTGGTAGTTAACCAAGAAAAGAAAAATTTGTCTCTAATGCTGTGTGAGAACACTTGTGAGCACAGTGTGTCCTGCCCTCCATTCAGCTACAGTGCACACAACAGCTTCCTGTGCTCATGTGCCCCAAGGTAGGCTGATCCAGCAAATGTGAGATAAAATGTAGGCTTTTAAATGATCTGCAGGGCATGTTCCACCAAGTTGACACTTGACAGACTGGTCTGCCTTACTCATAAATTTAGTCTCGGTAGTTAGCCCCCAAGTCACTGATTGGCTTCCAGTGCATCACTTGGACACACTTGGTCATGATCTGAAAATGAATGACTGTTCCAAGTATTCTGCCTTGGCAGCATTCCTGCTGCAGAGAGAAAATCCCCAGCCTTTTTGGGAGTTGTGTGGAAACAAATGATTGTGACCCAAAACATTAGATCTAAATCAGACCCAAACTCAAAGAGCGATAGCAAATCTACACCTTAGTCTGTTCTGAAACTTTCAGCATATTTAGCAATGTGACTTGCTTAAGATGTTGTACACTTCAGAGTCAGCAGCATAAATTTATCTGAAGGGTCATTCAGAATACAGTAGGGTTGAAAGTCCAACACAGTACTTGTTTACTCAATGCAGTGGACAGCACTGTCAAAATCACATTTCTGTTGCTAATAAGAACAAAAAAGCACTTGCTCTTTCCTTTTTTTTCTTCTTTTTTTTTTTTTTTTTTTTTTTTGAGAGCTGGGGTGCCTTAATCTTAAATTTAGCACAAGATAAAGGGCGTGGGCAACATTTTCTAGATTGCTGTTAATGCAGAATGGAATTCAGGGCTATTTATAGCCTTTGTGACTTTAACCAGCCATTGTGATTGAAGCAGAGACCTTCCTAATTCATTCTTCATCATCCTATAGCTGTTTTTGTTTGATCTAATTATCTGTGACTGCAGGTGTCAGCCTTTCTTAATGTGCTTGAATTGTGTGCTAGGAAAAAACATCACAAGAGCTTTGAACACCCGGATTCCCAGACAGACAATCTATAGAGCCTTTTATTTGCTTTCCCTGTGCATCACTGGTGGTTAAAAACTATAAAAAGTAAAATAGGAATTTGTTTTCAATCAAACTAGGTTATTTCTGGCTAAGCTTGGTGCTATAAGGCCTGTAACAGAAGATAGGCACTCTGTTAGCATCTATGGTTTAGCAAGGCATTTAAAGGGAAGAAATCACTAAGCAGACAGGGTGCAGCAGACTCAGTTTACAGCAGCTATTGTGCAATGCTGAAAAGTGATTCTACCAAAAAAAAAAAAAAAAAAAAAAAAAAAAAAGAGCCACTCCATAAATCTGGGGTAAATATGGGATTGCTACTCTAGAAGGTCAGGATGCACAATGTTACATGGCAATCATCCAGAGTAAAGATGCAGCTTGCAATGTGGAATTGAAGAAGACGGGACAGCGCTCTACTCAGCACCCTATAATTGGGTAAGTGGTGAAATCACACTCAGCTCCACTCTTGCCAAAATAAGATGGTAGGAAGGTAGTACCCAGCTTTTTTATTAGTCACTCACTGGAGAGATGAGGACTCAAGCTGCACTGTAGATGCCTAAAGTGGAAAGAAAAGAATCCCACCCTGTTTGCTACAATCCCCCTGTTGCTTTTACTCTGTGCTCCCTCTTCTTTCATTGTTAAACTCACTTATTCAATTAATCACTTGGTAGTGAGACAGGGACATTCTCAGACAGCTTGCTTTTCCACACTTCTTGGACTGATGAGGAAATTTTGCATGTCTATAAAGTTTACTGTGGTCATTTCTACTGAACCAAAATCTGGGAACCTTGAGCAAACATTTGGTTTAGGGTTAAGTACTTTCATGCACAATATATTTTCTTATATTCATTTATTATGTATTTTATTCTTCCTGTAGTCTATAGCAAAAAAACTTCCACCAATGCACGTCCTTCCCATTAAACTGTGTGAGGCTGACTTGGCTCATATTCAGTCTCTGCCAGTGGCTGCAGCAGCCAACCCCCACCAAATGCAGCAGCACATACTCTGACTCTCAGGCAGCTTTGTTATGCTGTTTTGTTATCTATGACCCACCTACCATGAGGAGCAGCATCTGGGGAGGGCACCCCTACTCAATTTAAAAGTGCAAGCAAAATTCTGGTGTTGAATTCTGCCAATGCCTTAGCAGTTCCACAGCTGTGCTCCCAAACATCACATCTGTCAGCAAGGTACAAACTAGCCCTTTGCAGGTGATACAGAACATGGGAATCCTTCTAGATGGGGCTGTCTCATTTTTCTAACAGGGCATGCAGATAGTAAAGGTGCCTTCTGTGCTCAACTTCACCTCTCCAGAGTCAGGTACTGATTCTTTCCAGCTTACTACTTCCCTTAACTCCACCGCCCCTGTGGCAACAAATGAGCAAGGTGGTGTTCTAGATGTACTCTGGACAGTGCCTTCTGGGAAAGAGTTGGGTTGGACTGGCTGCTGGTGGCTCTGACTGTGTGCCTGTGAGGGCCCTTACCTCCCACTGCTGAAGGGAACTAATGAGATACAGCGCAGATCAGAGGGAGGGAAAGCACAGGCAGGCCCTTCAGCCGTCACACAGCCTTTGTTTTGATATTCTAACTCACCAGGATCACTATTCTTTCTTAGGAAAAAAACATTTTGATGTCACTTCTCCTTTGTTTTTCTGAACATATCAGTGCACTTTTGGAGCTCTATGAAACAGCTACCACTGGGAAATTATTCTGTTGCTGGAGTTATCTCAACAGTAGAACTGTTTGTACCATTTATCACCCCACAACCACACACACACCAACTATTCTTTTTCTTGCTGCTCCGCAGCATGGCTAACTGGGAAAATCTATTTTTCCAGACCACCATTACAAAGACTTTCCTACTATTCAGCAGGATTGGCTCTAATGTCTACCTATGTGGGAGAAGCTGGTGGCAGATTAATCTGATTCTGCTGCTAAGAAAAAACTTCATACACTGCTGTACATACAATTTTACCTAACTATGCTCCTTGCCACCATCTAGTGGGTGGCTAGACATTTTGTTTATCCCTAAAAATTACTGGGTTATCTTTTGGAGAAGGCACAGAAATACTTTGCTTATGTGCCATACATAAATGTGTTTGTCAAAAAAGCTTCTCTGCTAGCTGGTTCAATAATTACTATATCTGTTTTATCTGCTACATGTTTTTGCCATAAGAATATGGCTAAAAGTCAAATATGTCAAGTCTTTGCTCTGTGTTTAGTTCATCAAAGCTTTCTTTGAAAACCTCTGAAAGCCCTTAGGAATGTATGACTGTTCTCAGATGAAGCCACTACTTGCTTCAGCTTTGCCTTTTACAACAGAACATACTGAATGTGGACCAAATGTGTGTATACAAAGAGAAACCATGTCAAGATGACTGACTGAAATTTACTTCTGACCTCAGTCAGTTAAAACTATCATCTGGCTTTTCATGCATACACTTGTGTATAAGTTCCTCTCCAGCCCTTCAGGCTCCCACTAAACTGAAAGCTTAACAAGGCAGAGGAAATACAGATGGAGTCTTAAGAATGCACTTATTCAATCCTCTGAAGTCACAGTCATTTGTTTAATAGACATTGAGTTTTGGGAGCCACAAAACTTCCATTCTGTTACAATGAAGAAGCTTAAAACCTCCACTGCCAAACTCACAAAAACTGCAGTGTACAACAGAAAAGAACAGCAGTATGACAAATGCTCCAAAATAACAACGAAGTTTTTGGGAGATAGTTAAAAAGCTGCTCTTATTCCCTTACAGGCATGTTTCCAGAGCTATTTTTAGCAGTCATTACAGTTACTTACATAGATAGACAGATAGATAGAGGTGTCTGTATATGTCTATGCATACCTATGTCTACACACATACATTTATTTTCCTGCACTTCACCTGTTGTGACTTACTGATGATTCCTCATCCATTCTTATTCACAGTGATAAGGATTTCCTCAAGTCTTCCAGTGGACCTTGATATTCACTCTCCAGCGAGTACACACCATCACCATCTTAAATGGCACTTTGGGACCTGCTATGAGAACTCTTTCCTTGCTTACATATGACTTAATTATTACTGGTAAAACAATACAGAATGAATTTACAATGAGTGCACTTTCTCATGTTTAAAAAACAATAATTCATAATTTGCTACAGTTTCAACAGGCAAAACAAGATTCCCTTCTTCCGAAACCTTGGAAGAAGGGGCTCTTGTTTCATCTTGAATCTTGAGAATTGTCAACAACCAGAACCAAGCTGGTGTACACATCTAAAGCAGGCAATTTTCATAGAGTCATAGAATCATAAAATCATACAACCATAGAATGGTTTGAGTTGGAAGACACCTTAAATACCATATAGTTTCAACCCCATGGGCAGGCACACCTTCCAAAAAACCAGGTTAAAGCCCCATCCAGCCTGGTCTAGAAGACTTACAGGAATGGGGCAGACAGAAGTCCCCTGTGCAACCTGCTCTGCTGCCTCACCACTCTCATACTGAAGAAATTCTTCCTAATACCAATTTAAACCCACCTTCTCCAGTTTTAGGCCATTGCCCATTGTCCTCTCACCACATGCTCTCACAAATCCCTCTCCAGCTCTCTTGTCAGCCCCCTTTAGGTACTGGAAGGCTGTTCTAAATCTTCCTGGAGCCTTTCTGCCAGCTGAGGAACCCCAACTCTCTCAGCCTGCCTTCAAAGGAGAAGTGCCCCCTCCTCATCCTCATGGCTCTCCCCTGGACTCCAAAAGGTCTACATCCTCCTTATCTTGGGGTGCTTGGACACAGCACTCCAGGTGGGGTCTTATGAGAGTGGAATAGAAGGAATTACCTTCCTTGACCTACTGGTCAAAATCCTTTTCATGCAGAATACAGTTTGTGGTTTTGATGCACTAGATGTCCTCTGAACCAAAACTTGCATGAAGTGACAGCAGTGTTCCCTTGGGAATAGCCTAGAATGCCTAAAAGGACCATAGGTCTGCCTACAAGACGTAGATTTACCTGTAGAAAGCAGCTCCTCAAGGAACTGTTTTTCTAACAAACTGTCAGTGCTGCTTCTGTGTTTAAAGAGTTACAATAATGCTCATAACAATAACAATTATATGTGTTTGTTCTCTTTGCTGCTCATGAGGGAAAGAAGTATAAGACATATTCAAGAACACTTTATATGGTAGATGGTAGTTAAATTATTTAGGTAGTTAAATAACTTAAGCCAAAAGATAAAAAATAGTAGTTAGATGTGACATACAGGCAATATCCCTTCTTACAAGAAACACCTTTTGAATTTGACAGATGGCTTAATGTGAGATCTCAGTATACCTTCAACATCAAAACAAGAGAAATAAAGGTGGTAATAAAAGTGGATGGCCTAGAGGTATGTTTTTTGCATAGGATTCAGAAAATTAGTTTTCAGTTTGTGGCAGGAATTTACAGCAGCCTAATAAGGTTAGTCTTATTAATCTCTACTGGCAACCAGTGGAGCCACACAAAGGAATTTAGAGCAAGAGGAAATTTAGCCAGTAGAAAAAAACTCCTCCCTTCCCTACATGTTCCTTTTCATTTTGTCATTGGACAATCAAGATCTTAAGTGGGAAAAGCTGGTCCTGAACTGATAAAAATCAAGCTGAAATTGGCAAGGTTATTGCTCATCTCTCAGCTTAAAGGGAGAAGCAATGATGTGTGAAGGTAGTGCACGTGAATGGTGCCAGAAGCTTCGCTACTCAAGAAGCTGAAATCCCTTTTCCAAAACTATTGAGTGTACAACAGCATGGGCAGCCACTGAGATGAGTATATCTCTATGTTTGGACCCCATACAGTCTTAAGAAATAGTTTTTTCACACCATTCCAAAGAAGACTGCAGCCTCTAAAAAAATATTTTAGAAAATATTTCTCAAAGTTTTCTATTGGTTTTATTTTTATTTCCAAAATGGATAAATACTTAAGATAAATCCTAAAATCTATGAACCAGCTCTGCCATACTACTTAAAGGATGTGATACAGATCACGGTGCACCATTTCAGAATGAGGCTTGGTGAAGCTAAACACAAAATAATGACTCTTGAGGGAATAATAAAATCAACAACATGAGCACAAGTCAGTTGCAAAAAAAAAATTGTCATTATTGCAGTCAAGAGATATTAATCTTTTGCCACATATTTAAGGGAACACAACTGCATGAAAGCAAATGCTTAAAAATTCATGATATAGAACTTTCTGGGACAACATAATTGGAATTATTGCCTGCTATAATTATTGCCTTGGGTTTTAATTTTTTCTCCTTCTTCTATTTTTCCCTTCTCTCTCATTCCACTAAATAGAAAAGATAAAATTCCTCTTCATGTATCAGTGCCCCATTTCTTGAGTACTGCCCAGTATTTCAGACAATGTGATATGCTAAAAAAACACACAAATATGCTAAAAAAACACACAAATGCATTTTCAGAATATGGAGTTCCAGTATTAGTTCTCATGATATCCAGAAATTAAGAGTAGTAACACAGTTAAATCCTGGTCTTATTATTTTGCATCTAATGGGGTGAGTGGTCTAGTACTAGACTTTGCATTTAGTTCTGCTGTTAGTGAGCACCACAGTAGCCTTATAGGAACAGAAGATTTCTCCTTCTGGATTAATTTGGTCCTTCACGAATGTTTGTTTGATAAAGCTACACAACTGTATTTCCTGACAGCTCCCTGTAGTGTTGTACCAAGGGATAATTTAGGCAAGAGAGTACAGGACAAGACAAGACACAATTTGTGCAGCACACCAGAGTGCTGGCATTTGAGGTAAAGGACATGGCATCACCAGGACTTGATCCTGAAGACAGCAAACGTGCTCAGAGGCAGCTGATATCTCTGATATCTTCCAAAATGGTTTTCAAACTAAATGTGATTGGGAAAGGAAGACTTAAAAGCTAATGTGAATGCCTGTACATACCAGCTAGGGCTATAGTTCTGCCTGGCTCCAGCCTCCCCCTCCCAAGTGTCGATGCTTTCATACACTGCTGCCCCTGAAGTCAGCACACACACATTAGGAGCACCCAGCACTTTTCAGAGCTGGGTCCTCAAGCAGATGCTGATAAAAACTGCAAGTGCTGCAAATGCATGTGGGTTGCCAAGGGTTCTTTAAAGCCAGACATCTTTCATAAAAATAACTAATGCCTGGCCTGGGTTTGATCATGTTCCACAGGCCACTGCATCTGTGGAACAATTTATTGATACTTCTGACTCACTTGGAAGGGAATAAATACAAGGGTAAGAAACATGAGTAGAAAAGTTCTTCCATCAAGATGCAGTCAAAAAATCTCTTATGTCTTTGAATTCTGCCTGAAGGTTTCTACACAAAGTTCAGAGAGACAGACTTGCTGAAAGCTCTCCATATAATTGCCTCAAGGAGTGGGACTGAACTGCATGGTTGATATTTTTACTTCCAGTTTGCAGACTGGAGGCATTTCTTCTTCTTTTTGACTATTTTTTTAATTTATTCACTTTTTTTTTAATGTGTCAAAAAAATAGTGAGGAAATAGCCTGTAAGGCTTTTCTTTCTTTTTCTTTCTTAGTAAATCAAACTAATAATTGCAAGAGATGTCTATAATTAAATGATTTGTCATGCACTGAGCCATATATCTTTTGCTGGGGTTACAAGAACAACCTGCTATGGGTAAGCCAACCCATATATGTTCTTGTGGGGCATCAACTCTTTTGCAGTCACTGCCTACACACACATTGCTACTCTGACATACCCCGGGGTAGATGCAAGCAAATTTACCCTTCAGTGAAGTTATTTTTTCCTTTATGATCCTATTGCAGAATCTATCACAGCCCAATAATTCCACGATTGATTTGCTGGCAGCCGAGCCCTGAGGCTTGGAATGTAAATAAGACTCAGAATGAAAGTGATGTGCACTGCAGCAGCCAACACTGAGCGCAGGTACTTCATCAATTGACCTGATTTCTGGAAAATCTGCTTGAAACCTTGAAACTTGCTTGCAATTACAATTTTTGCAATAAAATATTAGTCTCCATGGTAATGAGAAGTGCTTTACTAACCATTTAAGAAAAAAAACCCAAAATGAGATGACAGTATCTCTGAGAAAATGAAATTTTCAACATTATTTCACAGTTGGACAGCTTCATGCAGACTTGTCAACAGATTAGTAGCATTCTTCCCATTTTATATATGGAAAATCAGAGGAATAAATAGGCCTCAGGCCTTCCTTGCAAAAAGGAGATTTAATGAGCTCTATAGCATTATCAGAACAGAAGAGCACATCAGCAGTTTGCCTCTGCCCATGGAAAGGAACACCACCAGTAGAAGGATGGCCCTGCCTTACTCCTTACCAGATCTACTAAACGTTATTAGATAAATGCTGCTCTAACCATTTAAATGTTGCAAAATTCTGGGGTACAAATTATCTCTTTGGGGCAGGAATTCTGTCTTTGCTCTTGTTTTTGTAATATCTATCACTACAGGAGTCTCACTCACAGGCCTTAGTTAATTGTGGGGGGGAAAGAATAATTGCATTTCAGTAGGAACCAGAAGAACAAGAAAAAATGTTACAGGCTCTGCAGAAAGCCAGGTGCTCAACAGACCATGTGCTGCTCAGGCCAACTTATGGAAAAGGGTCTCTTTTACAAGCTGCATACACAGGCTTACAAAGCTGGTTGTGAAAGCTTCCTGAATAACTTCCTCACAGGACAAAAGTCAAAATAACAGGCAAAAATATTCAAGACTGGGAGGCAAAAAACTGAAGTCAGGGAGGGGAGAGAGAGAAAAGAAGGATCTTTTTTCTCTCCTCTTAGAGGGTCAGAGAGAGAGGTGCAGAATTCAGTGCATGGCAGCCTGCTCAAGGGTGTCCTATCAAACCCACTTTCCATCAACAAGAAGTCTTCTAGAAGATAATTGGGTAGTTGAACAAGTCAGTCCCATTTCTCCTGAGATGGAGCTCTCTTGGATGGGTGGAAGAAGAAGAGTGCAGTTTGTGTCCTTTGAAACTGCTGGGGTTTTAACATCCTTCTAGCTCAGCTTGTTTTTGTGAAACCTCAGAATTCCTCACTAGAAGGAAAACATGTCATGAACAGCTCTGTTGGGTTCTGTTTCTTGTTCTTGCCATTGAATTACTGTCAATCATGGAAAAGCAACTTTATCTCATTATTCTTCAGGTTTCCCACCTGCTTTCCTTTGCCAAGCACTCTAGATGAAAACGACAGATTGTATAGATATAGATAAAGTATTCCTTCCTAAATTTTTTATATAGCTATAATTACCACTGAGCAAGAAGGGAAAGAAAGAAAAATGTTATTTACAAATCACAGCTGGAAATTATCTAAAAGCAGCCACTCTAACTACACTCTACAGTAACTCATAGGTCTTAAATATCTCAGTGCTTTCTTGGGTAGACACTAAAAATGTAGGCATTACTGTATGATCTCATGCTTATAGCCACAATTATATGAAAAAAATTATTTTAGTAAGAATAACCATTTCATTTCATAAATATAACCAACAAGAAAATAAATTATTTTAAAATAATTTATGTGGTTTCTGTCAGTTTTACTCTGATATCCTGGCCTGCTGTCTGATGGTGTCTAATGGTTGCCTGTTGGATCATGCTGCTCTTCAGCTATAGCTCAAACACAGATGCAGTTTTAAGATCTTTCACTAAAGATTTTGACTTAGGAGTTATAAACTGTGTTCCTATAAATCATGCACTATTAATTTCTCTTTTTTTCATTGTGTTATAGTATTTCATTGTATGTATTTCCCTAGAGTTCTAACTTCTAGAGATCAAAAATCCCCTTTTCTCTCCTACTTTTTAAATAGAGGCCTCGGTTATGGAGTTTTTCACACCCAGATGAACTTTCAGCATTTCATGGAACCCATTGTTAGGTAAGCTAGCATGTGGAAATAAAATAAAAGACAAGGTTAGACTCATGGTTCAAAAGTTAAAAATAGCAGGAAAAGGTAGAGGCCCCAATTCATTCTTTCTTCTACTTCACATCATCATAATTTCAGTACAAAATAACATCACATGACTGATTTACCACATTCAGCACTATATTTAGGCAAATTGCTATGTGAGTGTAAAATGAAGGTCCAAAGTGCTAACATTATGTAATACAAGGAAAGGCAAATAATTTTTCTGGTGCTCTGATCAGGGTTTTGAATGCTTTTCAGAAGAAGCTTCTTTAGATGCTGGAAGGTTTTTGCAGTAGATTGTAATTTTCCTAATCTTTTAATATACTGCCCAATGCAATTTTAAACAGTGTACATTAAAGTTCTAATCAACTTACCTTTAAGATAGATACAGCAGTCTTTAAAAGTGTCTATTTTTATTTATATTTGTGTGTGTAGTTTAAACACTATTAAACTGGAGGACAAAAGTAATGAATTACAAATTGATTCTGACAGCAGAGATGCTTGTACAGCCTCTTGATTAGGACAATACAATTTTAAAATGTATAACTTGGAAACATTCTTAAATCATAATGTTAGCTCATGCAATCACTCAGACTGTGTCTCCAATCTTTTCCTTATACACTTGAAATAATTTTAGGAAGGAAATTTGAGAACCTTTGAAAATGATTTAAGTGTTCCAATTTCCATTTAAAATTTCTTTTTTTTTATCTTCTGCTTCTGTCAAGAACAGACAGTTATTTTAATTTCAATGTCTGGCAAAGAGAGGTGAATTTTCTCTAACAAAAAGCCAGGCAGATGCACAGAGTGAAGCAGTTCAGTATTAATGGTGAATCTGTAACAAGCTGGCATAACTACATTGGTGCTTTCCTTGAAAGGTTTAGGTTGATTATTGATAGACAGTTCTCTATTTTTCCCATAAAAGCTGAAGTATAGCTTGTACCAAGTCTAAAGTACTCCAGTGAGAAGCAGTGATGAGTATTCTTATGGTTCAGAGAACAACAGAATAGTGGAATCTTTGTTATCCATAAGTCTTTGACCTACTATGTTTCCATTTTTTATTGAAAAGAACTCATTCCACAGAGCACAATTCTCACATTCAGAATTAACTGTTGTAAAAATATATTTCTTATCTACTTATTTAGGGGAAGGAGAATGTGTGATTAAATACATATTTTTAACACAATTTAAGACTGTGAGCCATAATCCTTCAACTCAACCCTAAACATTTTAGTAGCAGCAAAACACAGCAGTAACAAGTCTTCAATGGACCTGCTCATTCTCAACCAGTGAGCAGGGATATGCCTACAGTAGCAGGGCTAAAGGATTCAGTACTCCACTGCAAGCCTCAATTCAAAATAAAATTAGAGTTGTAGGGTCTTTCTGTCAATCCTTTTCCAATAACTTCTGTTCCATTTAACGCAGAGTTATCTAAGTACAAGAGCCTCAAGCATGTTCAGGTCCTGCATGTTTCATTAAAAAGCCCATAATGGCTGTGTACATGGCAGCACCCTGAAGGACCCTTTCACAGAGAGACCCAGCTGTCACCAATTCTGTGTGGTGACTGCCTGGCCAGGAAGTCTGGGCAGGCTGCTCACCAGCAAACACACCCATAGCTGGGGTCAGTCACGGAATTAAGGGAACCTGGAGCAGGTGGCAAGCCAAAAAGCAAAGTGAGGAATACTGAGAGATCTTAATGAGGGTGACTTGGATGGTTTTGAGCTGAACCACAGTTAGTAAAGCAAGGAGGTGTGGGAAGATAAGACACAGAGAAAACAGGAAACAAGACTCCATTCATTGCACTCCTCTTGCAACAATCTCATTTAACTTCTGTCTCATTTCTATTTTGTTTTTATGACTTACAGTTGATCAACATTGCAACTGCACCAGGCATAGGAGTTTGCTTGTCTCTGCATATGCGTGTGTACTTACAGACACACACACACATACAGTACATGACATACAAAACAAGCTGCCTAAGACCTGCTACTTCAAATGCCTCATTCAGTGTAATTAATTGGGACACCAGCTGTCTAGAGGAAGAGACCATTGAAATACTATTGACAACAGTAGAGCAAATATGCTTATTCTTTATGAAAATATTTGCATATAAAATGCCTGTGCATGCCCCAACCATAGGGAACAGGTAGGGACCAGCTGGTTACCTACAGGAACAAGCAGTGGCTGTCAGTGGTCCAGGATGGCAAAATCCAGGCAGTGGAGAAGACACAGCTGTTCCAAAAATGACTGTGGTAGCAACTGACAGCCTTTTTAAGCTTGTGAACTGTTTTGGTTCAATCCTGCATAACCACAGTCCCTGACATTTTATCCCTTTGTCTGCAAAGTCACTGTAACACTGTCAAGTGTTGATCCCTTGAAATATGACGGGTTTTGCACACTCCCTTCTTACAAGAGCAAGGCTGGCCTTTGTGCAAATCTGCAATGGCAGGCTGCTAAAAATAAGGATGCAATAGCCACTTAGGCAGATCAATTTAGCATGCTGAGAAAACTACAGAGCGAGGAGATACTTCATACACACAACCCTCCCAGAAACTGCAGATCAAAAAAAAAAAAAAAAAGAAAAAAAAAAGTGTTGTATTTAGGAACTGCTTCAAATTGAAATGCTATAATAACCCTCCAAAGAAGCAGACTGAAGATAAATTATGCAACTGTAGCTGATTTAAATCAGATTTTTGAGGGAACCAGGGAACTCTCCAGAACAGGTATTTGCTCTGCAGTTCTTCATGTTAATTAAAGCAGAAGAGAAGGTCATCATAAAAGCTGCCATATTATAAAAAGCAGAATAATGAAGCCCTAAGAAACAAAAAGGTTATTTCTAAATGGAAAATAATGGGAAGCAGAGCCTTCTGCCTGTGTTAACTAGTTCATGCAGAAATGTTAATCACTATTATTGTATTGACATAAGTGGTGATGAGGTGATTTATACCATCTGTCCATCTGGCTGTGTGGAAACATATATATTTGACCAGAACTGATGATACCAGCAGACACACTAAACAAATGAAATTCCAGTTATAAAGCACAGATCAAGGACGTGCAGACATCCAAGAAAAGTGAGCAAGGAGCTACTAAGAAGAGTATGTGATTTGAATGGGCCATTAGTACAAATAAATACACCAGCAAATGTGATCCAGTCAGACTAGCTATGGAACAAAACAGAAATGTGAAAGTGAGTCAAATAGTACAAGTCTGGCAATTGTCACAGTGAGTCTGGTGAAGCAAATCTCAACCTTGATTCACAGAACCTTACATATATTTACATATGCTTAAATTAAAATAAATTCTTACATATGGGCAAACTTAAGCATGAACACAAATTTAATTTCCTTCATTAGCAGTTATAGAAGATAAGACTGAATACATGATATATTCATGTATAATTTAGAAAGAAATTCCTTTTCTAACTAAGGAATTTCTTTCTAAATTGGGCCTCTCTCTTCGGAGGAAGGGCCCTTCCATTAACAAACACTAATTAAAAATTCTATATTCATTATAATCTCAGAAAGATTGTTGAATTTGAGAATACTTGTTGACAAGAATTTGAATTGATAATATGTACGTGTGGTAGTTTGGGAGGTGGAAGTTGAAACAGTAAGGAAATTTCAGGAAACATGAGCCAGCACTTCCCAATCATGAAATAATACAGTAAATCAGCTATTTTTAGGAAATGATATAAATCTCAATGCTTTGGATTGTAGAAGCAGAAACCTAGAAAACATGCTTTTGTCCATTATCTTATGGTCTACCTTGTATTGATAAGGCAAAATGACCCAAAAGCCATAAAGACATCTTTCCCTTTTACCATTTCACAATGGCAAATTATGAAACACAAAGCTTCCTCATTGTGCCCATTTAGGGACAAAGTCAGAACAGACAAGATCATTTTAAAGTACAAGGCTGAATTTAGTGGTTCGCAGGTCTTTGCGTGTCTATTTCAGTTCTTGGACCACAGGGACCAGAAGCCTGCAATCAGTTCACAGAGCTTTGCGTGCTTGATGACAGCAGGTCGCCGGCTTCGCACCGCTCCACCACCGAGAAGCGCCTCAGACACTTTGTGGTAGCTGTTTAACAGGCACAAGTTACAGACTTCCATCTTAAAAGCAGGAGCTCCACATATACAGCTGAATAATATACGAGCCTGGCAATTGTGCTGGCTCAGCTGCTGCCTCACACGCGGCTGAGCTGCCCGTGCTGCAGAGCAGATGTTCCAAAGCAGGTGTCAGCAGGCAGTTATGGGTGGCAACCACCAAAGCCCTCCCAAAGCAGTGTTTCCACTCGAGAGTTAAAGCCTCAAAGGAGACATGAACTAACCTTGTTAATTTGACGCTTGATAATGCAAACATCTTAAAAATCCCACTCCAAATTGTATGTCACTCCCTGGCACAGAGCCAGGAGTTCTCATCCAATTTCAGCATATTAAGGTTTTAATGGGGTTTTTTTAGAGAAGCTTCTGCGAACATTTGGTGCTACCAGTTCAATGCTTAATCACTTTCTCAGAAGGAAATCGCGGTGATGTTTAAACGTACGAATTAACGGCACCCGATACAGTCTTTTTCTCCTTACAGTACCTGTCCCGCGGAGAGCATCCAACCACCCCGAGCAGGACGAGAGCCTCTTACAGAAAGGCTGGAACGCTCTGTCAGCTCACCTCCCCCTTCCCCGTCCCAGGCGGCGAGACCCCAACACGCATCTCCGCCACCGCCCCACCGCCTCTTTATCCTCTTCCCGGGGGGATTCTCGCTCCGTGCACGCCCGGCACCGCAGGAACCTCGCCTTTGCGAGAGGAGTGGGGGGCGCGGTGCTCGCAGACCCCGCTCTCCCCGGCTTAGCCGAGCAGCCCCCCACCCCACGGCCAACCAGATGCGCGGAACTGCGGAACTACGACCACCACCGGGGCAGAGCAGGCGGGCGCGCACAGAGAACGCGGCGCAGGCGACGGCGGGAGATGCCAGGAGCGCGCCCGGCCCCGCCCGTGCGCAGGGTGCGGAGTTCGGGATGAAAGGGGAGCGACCCGCACCGGCCCCGCGCCCACCGCAAGTGAGCGCCCGGCTCCGCCCGTCTGGCCCCGCCTACCACGCGTCATCGCGGGCCCAGCCAATGGGCAGGCGGGGCTGCCCTGGAGGCGGGGCCATGGAGGGGCGGGGCAGGGAGGCGACCAATGGGCTGCGGGGATGTTCCCGGAGGCGCAGCGGCCGCGGCCCCTCCCCCGCCGGCCGCTCCGGCTCGGGGCTCGCCGGGCGGGAGAGTTTCGCTCCCGGGTGGGAGATGCCGCGCTGGCTCCGTGTCCTCGCAGGTAACGCCGCGCGAGGGAGCGAGCGGGGGTCTCGCCAGTGCCCCGTCCGCTGGCGGGACCGGTCCGGGGGGGGTGAGGGCCGGACGGGACGGGCCACCTCCTCCGGCGGAGCCGTCGCCGCCGGGACAAAAGGGGAGCGGCGAGCGGGGCAGGGCCACCGCCAAACTCCCGGCGGGGCTCCCCTGCCCCCCAGCCTCGACCCTTATCCCGAAGCTGCCGCCGCCTTCCCGGGCGGGCTCCTTCCCCGGGACCGCCCGCCGGGTGCCCGGGACGCCCCCAAGTTTGCGGGGCTCCGGTCACGGCCAGCGCCGCCCTGGGTGCGAGCCACCCCGCGGCGGCGGCGCTCCTCAGCGGGAGGCACCGTGCCCGCCCCGCCGCGGGGGTGCCTGCGGTGCGCGGCGGGTGCTCTCCGGGTCGGCTCGGGCTCGCCTTTCCTTGGGGAGGGCGGCGGGGAGGCGCCCGCCCTGTCCCCGGCCGCCGGGCAGCGGCGTGTGCGCCGCTCCGGGGAGGTGGCGGTCCCTCGTGGGTGCCCGCACCGCGCTGCCCGGGGAAGGGAACCCCCACGGACCGGCCTCCTGGACCGCGGGGAAGAGGGCTGGCAGTAGCTGTGCGCCGGATAAATAGAGCAAGCGTAATGGGAGAAACTTTCAGGGCGAAATAAATTTTGAGTAGATTTAATATTTTAATTGCGTGGTGCGTGTTGATGCTGTATCCGTGCTGTTGGGAGCGACGCCGTGCACTTCCCTCAGTAAACAGCCACGCTTTCTCTCTTTGTTTCCGTCAAACTACGAGCACAAGGGTGAACTACTGCGAGAGAAGGTTCTGCTCTTAAAGCAGCTGCTTTGCTCAGCCAGGGAGCTCCAGCCTCTCAGGTTGTTCAGTTCCAGGTTACTGATTTTATCTGAATTTGGGAGCCGCGCCATATGGTCTCCAAAGCGAGGAGGGGCACCGGTGTGGCAGGGTGTGCTGCCTGTGCCTTTGCACGTGTGTGTGCAGGAATTGGGAATATGCGGGGACCGGAATGAGGTACAGCAAAAAGCAAAGCAATTGCTGCAGCAGCTCTAATAGTCAGATCTGCTCTAGAAGCCAGATGCTTGGAGCTCTTTTCCTAGACCGTGCAAAGACATTAAATGCAATGTTTGCAGAGGTGCACTAGAGCTGTTTTTCTAGATTATAATTTTTTCTGTATGAAAGTATTAAGCATAATATTTTCAGGAGTGCAACAGTTGATTTAATAAGCAAATAAATAAGAAGAAACTTAAGATAGGCTACTATATGTGCCTATCATTCTTTGGGCTTACAAAATAAAAAATCCATATTCTACCTGGCTTTTACTACAGTTTTCCATTCATAGCTTCCTTTGCTTGCCAGCACCTGATAATAAGACCACTCACAGTAGTGTCTGAGCCCCCGAGAAGTGGAGGCAGAGTAGAAGTCAGAAGGCTGGCTCTGGAGCATCCAGAGAGACCCATCCGAGTAAAGGTGGCTCATGGGTGTAAACCTCCTGCCTTAGTTACCTCCACACTGATGTATCATTCAGTGTGCTTGGATTGCAGGGTCTTTTTCATCTGCCTCAACAACCTCAGGAGTCCCTACAGCAGTGGAACTTCAACTGCACTTGTGCTGAGTGATCTCTTGAGCACTAGTCCCGTCTCAGTTCTATGGGTCTTGCTGTGTCATTGCTGGAATTGCTGAGATTTAGGGCCTAGTCCATTAACTGATACTTCCATATGTCTGTCTGTGATGTTTGTATGAATTCCTTGCATGGGGAAATGTGTAAGACTAGGTCCTTTAATCTGATTAACTGAAGGGAGTTTAGCTCTTTTGGCAATTGACAGTGTTTGCTTTTCAAACATGGAAGGAAATTATAATGTTTATCATTTTCTGCAGAGCTTTTTAAATGTTTCACAGTCCCTCTGATGCGTCTGTTTGTATTGCTTGAAAAGAACAGTAAGAAACAGAAAAACAGTGATTTGCTCTAGGTTTTAGAATTCGTCTGTGCCAAAGTTTTACCTTAGCATCTAAGAATTTCTTTTATTTATCTCTGTGCTCGAACCATAGTAAATTCTGCCTTTACTTCCTCATTTGAAGTACAAAATTATGATTAGGTGTGTTCCAGTAACTATGAGAGGTACTGAGAAAAAGAATGTAAGGTTATATGAAACTTAATCTCCTCTCCCAAGACAGCTTTCCTTTAAAATTCTTTTTTTAGTGAATTAGAGCTTTAACCATGCACTTGTATGTGTTTCTTCTAGATTTTCAACCAACATAATGCTGAAGCTCCCAACTTGGTACCAGCATTTCACAGAATGGCACAAATGGAACCTAATCTGGACCATGACGTATCATGGTTCTTCCTTCCATCATACTGGGCTAAAATGGTTGTGGCATTAATTTCCTTCCTCTGTTTTGCTAACAGCTATGATGGAGATTTTGTCTTTGATGATTCTGAAGCCATCATCAATAATAAGGTTTGTCTCTCTTCTTTTCCTTACACTCTTTGGCGTAAATGGTCATGGGAAAAGAAATAATGCAACAGTTTATCTAAATAGGCCCAAAAGTTTCAGCCTAGTAAAGAGCTTCCTTTGGGTATTACTTGTTTTTTTTTTAACTTCATTTTTCCATTTTGTTTTATTGGGTGTTTTTTTCAAGTTAAGCCTGATTTAAGGATACCTGTACATCAAGACTGCCAGTAGGTCTAATTTTGTGCTCATTCCTATGTCAGTGAGAGTGTGCAGTAAACTTTTCTGATACCCATGGATGTTAATGGGAGATTTTTGTTCATTATCTTCACAGAACTTCTCTGGTCACAGAATCAGACCAGTGAATAAACTCTTAGTCTGGTTGCAGGTACATAAGGCATCATTAATGTATCATGTAGGGTGCAGGGGGTTTTCAGGTGCAGTTTATACCATAAAAATGTTGAAGGAGCAAGCAAAGCTCCCTTTTCCCTTCTTCCCCCAGTAAAGTTCCTGTGACAGCAGTACCTTTTTGAGATAGGGGTGGAGTATTTTGTGTTCCATTTTAAAACTGACGATACATGCAATGAACAGACCTTGAAATGCTTAGAAGTTAACATGTGATTCAAACAAACCTCTGACTGAGATTCTTTTGACTTAGAGGAGTGGAGTGTCTTCAGTTGCTGAGACACTTCACAGGATCACATGTAGCAGTGAGCCCATGCCCATGGATGGATATTGGTGTTACAGCTTGTGTGCTGCTCTGGAAGGTACTTGTTAAGCATTTAGAAAAAAAAAGCACAGGGTAAAAATAATCACATTCATCTGTTGGTTCTGCCTTCCTGAAGCCATGGAGTTACAAAGAGGATAATCTGAAGACTCATACTGCTGGAAGAACACAATTCACTTTTTTTTTTCCTTGCACAAGATATAGAGGCAACTTATCACAATGTGCCTTTTAGAATCATGCAGAATTACTGTTTCCTTAGACAAGCTTGTATTATGTGTGTGTAAGTCATCATACCTTCAGTTATAGATGTATGGGGGGAAAATACATCTGTCAAGGTGGAAATAAATCTCAAAGCTTTCAAGAGAATACTGTAGACAAAATAAGAACCTACAGCATTGTTGTTTTGGGTTTTTTTAAAAGTAGAATTGTATTTTAGATTGCACAGCTCCTGGTAATGTTTCATTCTGTGAAGTTTTATTTGGGACCTGTTTATAATATTTTCATTTCCAGAAAGAATGAACTGATGTTGAAACAAAGCAGGTTGTTTTGGCAATTTCCATGCTTGTGATCTCTCTCCATTTTTTTCAGTCTTTACTCTATAAGTATTTCAGTTTATCTATGCAACCCAATAATTTGCACCAAGATTCTAGCTGTTGGCAATGCTGAGAAATTCAACCAACTGCTTAAATAAATTAATTCATAGGTAGTCTGTATGTTTGAAAAACTGGGAGGCTGTTTCTCTTTCTCACATCAAAATCCTCTATTATTCCCTAGAAATTAAATGAGGATTTTGTGACAATATCATTTTAACACAGGGGTCATGTGGATGTATGGAAATTCAAAATCCACAAGAAAAATGCAGAGACAATGAGTTTACCAGTTTAATGGGGAGGGAGATTATCTAGAAATGGCACAGTTTGTTAAACAAAGCATAGCATATTTTATTCCTATTTAATAGGGAAGACAGCAGTTGAAGTAGTTTTATAGATTTACTGAGCATTGCTACTGTAGTATTTTCTTGGGTACCACAAAGTGCCCTCTGTTAATTTGATAGCTGCCATCATCCCAATCTTTAATTTCTTTTATTGTTTTTTAGCCAAAGATACACATTTAATTCACCCCATCCCTATCATATCATGGAACACTCCATTATTAGATTTTATTGGAGTTAAAGGCTGTTTTCCAGATGCTTTCTTATCATTTTAAGCAAAATTTTAACTGGTGCACAGCAGTGTCTTTTGTCTTTATTTATTTACTAGGTTGGCAAGACAAACAGCTGGATTAAGCAGAGCTTCAGTCACAGTTTGTCATTTCAATAAGCCTTTATATAGAAAAAACTGACCTTTCTTCAAATCTTGATCTCTGCTCTCTGTAAGCTGCTGCTAATCAAATATTTAGAGATTATTTGATAGCTACTTTTGGTTTTTAAAGAGAAGATCATGTGTAGCTTTTAAACAGCTGTGTCTCTTGAAGAAAACCATTCCTATTTTAGGGTAAGTTCACCAAGTAGGAAAATTGATGTAAGAAACTTTCTCACAGAACTTGCATACAAGAGCAAGATACATGATTGAAGATTTTTAGGTCATATGGAAGTGTAATCTAATCACTAAGTAATTCCATGCATTCAGCTTTTCCTGCCTTCTTCCGATGGAAGACAAAAGAAGGCTGATTATAGCAGAACGGGAAATCAAGCCTTGTACATCTCCCATCTCAAGTTATTGAAGACCATCTGTGACATGGAAGACATACTTTTCTTTTCCAGTACTAACATTTATAAAAGTATGCCTTTCATAGACTTTATGTATATAAGGAGCAGTGCTACTGGTTGAAAAAACAGTCTGAGGGCCACACCACCCTCTGGCAACTGTCCCCTGCAGAGTCCAAAGGCTTCAGTAGGTGTTGGTGTGCATCCCTGTCCCAGCTTGCCCCAGAAGAGCTGGCTGTATTGATTTAGTGAGATGCTGGTTGAGTGTGTTGCTGCTCTGAGAGTCAAATTGTGACCTTTAGGGTTTGTGCATACTGATGAGGAATGGAGCAGGAATTTAGATGCCTAAGGCTAAAATTGTGGTCCTGGGAGAAGAAAGAAATTTCCAGCTATTACTTGGTAGTAGAAACAACTGTGAGGGCATGAAGAAATTTTTCACCTTGATAATTCTTAAACCCAGGTAGGATCCCCTGTGAGTCCTGATTTCTTAAGAATTTCCTGGTGAGTGCCTTAATTGACTGCTGCAGTCTGGGTTCTTTCAGACTGCAGTTTTGCCCTGCTCTCTTTTCTGTGTATTGATTAGTATCCTATTAGAGAATGCTTCTGTTCATTTGACTAATACTGGCCAAATTTGATCAAATGATAGAAAGAAATCTCTTCTTGGATTTTTTTTTTTTAATTTGTATTTTTGGATGGATTAATTTATATTTTTTGATGGATGTCAGAATATGTTAAGAATATTCTTGTTGAAGAAGCATGAAAAAACTAGTTATTTTTAGTTCAGTTTAGCAGCAGCCAGTCATCAGGGTCCAGCAATTTGGCTGTAATTTGGGAGTACGTGCAAGCCAAAAATAAGGCATGGACTAAGGGGGAGATGGAAGGTACTGGAGACCACAGGAGTGCTCAAGATACTATAGAGGCAAGTGAGGTGGTAGCAGCATTGGAGAGGAACTGGAGTGAATGAAAACAAGGGAATTGCAATGTGGGAATCATGTAAGTAGATGGAGTTGTAGGAATAATAAGAGAGGGGCACTAGGGTTTGTAAGACCTTTCATGGGGCTAGCAAGCCTGTTTGTCAACTTACTTGTGTTTGTGGTGTCTTGTTCACCTCCTTTGGTTCATTGGTCTCAAATAATTTCAAGACAGAAAATGAGGCTAGAGTTTTCCCCTTGTTGGTTGCAAGAGTAGTACTGACTAGTACAGTTTTGTTCTTAGGCTGGTACAGTTTTGTTCTTAGGTTCTGTCTCAAGTGTCTTTAACCTGCATGTACCTTGCTGTAGCATAAATTGGTATTTAATTGCTCTAGGGAAGCAGAAGAAGGGCAAGTATATGTTAGTTTGAACTTCCAAGCTTGTCCTCATAGAAGACTGAGGCAGATACTAGCAAGATCCTTATTTTCCCTCCAAAGTGTATGCTTCCAATTTAATAGCCCACTTTATTTGGATTTTTCCTTACTAGCGTGGCTTTAAGATAAAAGGGAAGAACAAGCAAGCAAGACTTTTTCTTTGCAGTGTTTTTTTTTTATAAGTCCCTTTTGCACCCCAAATTAAGATAATTTATTACCTTTCTGTCTTTTAATCTTTAGGAGCAGTATATAGAGATGTTGATTTTTGATTTCATGTATTGTTAAAACAATCTCAACTATTTGAATAGTCCTGTGCAAAGCAAGGCTTCAAAAAGAAGTAATTGTTGTTTCCTACCTTTAGTCTCCTTGATTTCATGCTTATGTTAGTAGTTATGCTACTGCACTGGTAAAAAGTGGCTATTTTGCAGCAGTTTGTAGTTGGCCTTCTTTGCAAGATGACCTACACCTAAAATCAAAGGCTTGTTACAAAATTATGAGGTAAGGAGGTTTATGTGTTTCATATCTCAGCTATTGACCAGATAATAAACTGATGCAAATATAGGTCTAAATTTCATGTAGTTATGCCTACTTACAGAATCCAGGATCATGACCTTTACAATGACAGGTATTCAAGATTTGACCTTCATTGCAAACTTGGGTACTGTGGGTCAGATGTCAGTAGTGAGCCAACAAAACTCCTGCTATGCCCATCTTAGTGTGAGCTTGTATTAGTTAGAATTTGTTTGTAGTTTAGATGCTTTGAACAAAGGAAAAATTTTAAGGATCTGATAATTTGTTTTCTTTCAGGACCTCAGGGCAGAAACCCCACTTGGTGACCTGTGGTATCATGACTTTTGGGGTAGCAAACTCAGCAGCAATACCAGTCATAAGTCATATCGACCGCTAACTGTCCTAACTTTCAGGTGAGACTTGTATTTTTGCTTGAGGTCTGAATATTTTTTAACCTATATTGACTCAATTGAATTTAGGGGGGAGGCAACAAAAAAGGCAAGAACAAAGTAGATGGAGGGTAGTTGGATACCTTTCCAGAATACCAATTTTGAGTTCTCTACCTTAGTCTCAAATGGTGTTTTAATTTTCCAATGGTTTCTTTCACAAAATATTCATGATTTTGACATTATGTATTTAAATCTACTTTTCAGAGATTTTGTTTTGATGGTCTTCTATACCTGGTAATAGGTACTAGGGGTGGTGTGGTTTAGTATGTCACGTCATCAAGGAACTAGTGGGTGTATGTTCCCTTCACTTAGCCATGCTGCCACTTACACTGCTATTGTAGTTTTTGTTCTCTGCTTTCCTGCTGACCTGTCAAGTTGTTTATTTTATAAATAGCATCATGGCACTGTGGCCTTTTTCTATCAGCACACTGTATAGTCTTCCCACATCTTCTTCCAATATACTAACTCAAGAATCTACTGAAATGTCTGCCTATATGTAACTTGCTGGTTTTGTCAAATAACTAAAGGTTTAAGAGGATTACTTTTGTAGATGCACAGCTCATGATTTTTGCACAAAGATTTGAGCAAACAGTAGACCGTGTAGCAATCTGGCACAGTAATGCAGAGAATATTCGACGACTTGGTCTTAATTTCTTTATTTTTCCCTTGCAACTGAATGGTGTCAGTGGGGACTTGGTGCTTGTTCTGCCCATTCCAAGCCATGGACTAAGTGCAGAAGAAGTGTTCCCACTCTTAGTCCTCATATTCAAGCAAAAACTTTGACCCTTTTGGGTAGTGGCAGTGTTTTAAGTACCTAGCACTGTGGTTTTCACTGTCTATTGGGCTTTCTTCATGTTTTCATCAAGAAAAATAAGCAACTGAACGTGTCAGAGTCCTAAACCTATAACCTATTAAAGCTTTCAGTGCATTACACAGAACATGCTTCCCTGTTTTTTTTTTTTTCCTTTTCTCTCTGATATATTCCATCTCTAATAACACTCTGGTTTGTTTAAAGAGTGAACTGGGATACAATCATTACAATATCTGAAAATATAGATGAGCCTGTGGAGATGGTCTATAAAATGCTATTTTCAAAGAAAGAAATGGGTTTCCTTAATTTCCCTAAGCTCCAACCTTTATGTGCATCATATTTATAATAGGTATAGTTTTTTAATAGGTTTCATTTATGCCAGATGCACATTGACCAAAAGAACTGTGTAAAATCCCCTATTTTAGGTTTCTGTTTATCTTACCTACTGATAAAAGCATATGGATAATAGCACAATGTTTTCCCTTTTTCTTCTCTGCCTCCATTTTGCTTCAGAGTTCTTGTCTTGAATGGGGATTTAGACTGAATTTTCACTTACACTTCCTTCTGATTCTAATACTTGTATGAAGTGTCTCTCTAACCAGTCTCACAAATCAGTTACCAAGATGTGCTGACTATTTTCTGGGTGGATGCTGATTGTACCCACATGTTAGGACCTCTTGCTGAGAATATGTCAGTAGAAATCATAGTCCCAGTGCATATTAGTTTCCTCGCTGTGTGGATTTAATTAACAAAATTTCATCAAGTTGGCTGCTCTTAAGCCTATGGGCATCCCTCAGTGGGCTGGGTTATTTATCCCTAGGATTCTCCTGTATTGCAACACTGAAGTTACCTTGTTGACCAAAAGCCAGTTCTAAGTAACTGTAAGCTTGAAATAAGGGTGCTGAACTGTGTGTTCGGAGAGGATAGATACTGTATCCATGTGATATTCCCAAAGAATACTTGGCCTGAAGAGTGGGATATTGTTTATGTCTTGTTGTGGTGGATAAATGGTAACTCCACCTGTACTGAGACGTCCACTTTATTTTTGTGTGCAACAGTGTCTGCTGTGGGGTTGTTTAGTTTTTCTATTTGTATTTTTCTAACCATTGCTGTAATTCCTACCCTTAATATTTTTGTTTCTATATAGAATCAATTACCTTTTTGCTGGAGGCTTCTACCCAGTTGGTTTCCATGTCATCAACATAATACTGCATTGTACTATCTCGGTGTTGATGGTCGATGTGTTCTCCATATTATTGGGTGGATTGCAATTCAGCAATAAAGGAAGACGTCTAAACCTGGCTCCCAAGTCCTCTCTTCTTGCTGCTTTGCTCTTTGCTGTACATCCAGTGCACACCGAGTGTGTAAGTATTGAATCATTATCTCCAGAGATTTTTATTTTAGAAGTTTTTGACCATCTTGACTAATTAATTCTGGTGTAGCCTTCTTCTCTGCAGATTGCTTTTATATATTCTTAACACTTCTCTTGGCACATGTCTTAATAGAACAATCAAATATTATGGTTAGTACATCCAAGGCTTGTAATTCCACCGAGCTAGACCTTATTAAGGAGCACAAATTATTCAAGTACAGTAACTCAAGGAGGATAGCTCTATGCTAAAGAATTTCCCTACCTCCTGGATTTCTGTAATTACTGTTCATTTCCATTTGCATTGGTAAAAAAAAGCAAAGAGCTTTAAAATCGGAGATGGGGCACTCTATGAAGTTTGCATGTGACTAGTAGAATACTGCATTCAGTTTTGCATCCATGCTGCAAAGAGAACACTGGAAAAATTGGAGAGTGCTCAGAAGAGCCATGAAAGTGATTAAAGGGCTGGAAACCATCCTGTTTCATGAGAGATCAAACTGGGTTTATATTTTTAATATGAAGGAGAAGATTAAAGAGGGTTTTTTTAATCGCAGACTGTAATTATGTACATGGGGAACCCAAATTTGACAGTAATTTTAATAGTGCCAGCAAAAGCAAAGATGTAAAGATGCAGAATAGAAGCATGGCACATGTACAGCAATCAGTTAAAATATCTGACCAAAACACAAAGTCTTTGTGTGGGAATTCTGTGAAGCAAAGATGGTTTCTTAAAAAGCTCTTTTGTGCCTGTAGTTAAGAAAATCTTAAGGCCTTATGCTAGTGGGCTTGCTGAATGTTGTCACTGCTCTCTTGACCTTGTGATAATGAATAAATCAAATATAAAATTGTCACAATAAGGGAAATATTTTGGGAGTTTTGTTAGAATTTGGAAGGTCTGAGATACAGAAAAAGTACTAAAAGTACAGAAAAAAAGTAAAGAAAGATTTTGATTTTGTCCTAGCAATGAACAGTGAATCCTGCAGTGCACATTCTACATATGTGAATATGATTTTTCACTTATACACAATATGCCGTGGTTTTGGCTTCTTGCATTTGATCTGCACACAGTTGGTGGGGAAAGAGTTATTGAAAGCTGTGCCCTCAGCTGACTGGAGACCTTGTATGCATTGAAGACGTAGAGATGGTGCAAAGTTATGCATTAGTAATCTGCCACTTTTTCTGGCAGTGTGGCTAAAACATCTTGACAATCATTCTCTGGTGTTCACTGTTCACTCGTCTGCACAATAACTTCTTTGTGAGAGTGCACTGTGTCAGAAGGGCCCCTCGTATTTGCTCTCCAAAACCAGTTTTAGGTGTCAGAGTAAAGTAAAACAAGTCTTCCATGCTTTTGATGTTCTGACATGTAAAGAGAAATCTCACTTGAGTCTTAACTTTGTAGTAGACCCACTATTGACCCCTTTATCAATATCCATAAATTTATTCTGCATTCCATTTGACTCTAAAAATGTATTTAAATCAGCATGAGAATATTAATAAGCCTTTTGTCATGTCAAATAAATTGCAAGTGATGTGGTCTCCTTGCATATTTGAAGACTTGCAAATGTTTCAGGCAAACTGTGGAAGAAGAGGGAAAAAAAGTAGCACGCTTATATATCAGGCCTCTTCTAAAATTCAGGAACGAACAAAAGCCTCTAATGATTTACATGGTGAATAATAAATCTTGCTCCAGTGAAGAAGTCATTTGTACTGCTACAGTTCTAGAATGAGTGTGTGTCTGGCAGCATCTCTTAAAAAGCATTCCTTATGATTTTAAACCTGTGAGTTTTAAGTATCCGGCATCCTGGCTTTGAAATGAGATGACATATTTTGACATAAAGTTGTGAAGAATCCGTCTGTTTGCTGCTTTGGGTTTTTGGTTGATACAGTGAAACAAACTGTCATGTAAAACAGATATTGAAAGGTGTAATGCTTTCAGTACCTATGTAAGGAAAACACTATAATTTTTCTACCTACAAGTAAATACTCTTGTGCTGTAGTTCTCTACTCTAAAAAAGGCCTTTTCTTTGTAACACTTCAGTGATGAAATGCTAAATGAATCATGGACATAAGAATATATCCGATACTAATTTAAAACTGGTTTGTTTTTTTCTTTATTTGCTTTCTTTCCAGAATGTATATGACTTACCTTGCATTTTAGGTAACATTTTGCTGTTGGAATCATCTGAGGCCATGTGCATTATTAGCCCCTTAATCTCTTTGCTGTACAAGTGGACATTTATTTTCGAAATTGTGTCAGCTCACCTTAACTTTTATCTCATTAAGAAGAGCGGCTCCTGAAGCAGAATGACACTTCATTATTTTCACCTTTCAAAGCACTCCACAGCTATTGAGTTAATTCTCATAATTCCTTTGTATGATAGAAGAAGGAGCAGCAGAGAAGTTAGGTGCACAGCTGTAGCTAAATCAAGAAGTTTTTCTGAATTTAGGAGTCCAACAGTTTCTGCTTTCACAGTGCTTAAGTAAAGCTGAGGGTAAAAGTGGGAGAGAGTCTCTGCAGTGAAATCAGTCATACTCTTATGCCTCTACATTTCTCTTTCTCTGATGTTATTTGGAAATAGTTGCTCCATCATGTTTTCCTGACACAAAAAATGCCCATTTCCTTTTTACTTTCTTCTTTCTGTTCCACACACAAAATGGGACAACTGGTATACTACAGGAGAGCTGAAGTTCTGCTTTTGTCCCTGAAATATGATCACAGAAAATGAATTTAAAAAGAAAACCTGTAACTGTTCTGACCTGCTTCTGGACATCTCCTGAAAACATGGAACTCAGCACTGCAGGAAGCAGAGCTAGACAGAAAAACAAGGGGTATTTCCATGATCTTTGCTCTGGGTGTATGTTCTAGTGAGGTTCCAACATCAGGGCTTATACAATCCCCTACCAGCTCCATGTCATGATTTTCACAAAGAAATTTGTGGTGTTATCCTGACACTTGTGTAATTGAGAATTGAAGATCCAAAAGTGTCTTGTTCTGTCTCAACAAGTTATTGTAAATACAGTTTAGGGGCTTGACCCACAGCTCACAGATAGCCCTGAGATTTCACTTGATTTAAATAGGTTGTCACAGATTTCGAGTGCAGAGGTCACAGGGCATGCTTCTTATTTTCTTTTGCGTTAGTGCAACTTCTGTTTCAAGATGCAGTTGGAGGTAGCTCTGGTGCAGTCAGTTAATACAACACAAAAGACTGCCAGAGGGGGAAATCTTTTTTCTTTTTTTTTTTCCCTGAATCTGCAAGGATTTGTCCATTCTTAGTGTTCAGATTGCAATTTGAAGGCTGGCTTGTCTTCTACAAGTGAGCAGTTTTGATTTGTGTTTCAGCAGAGCTGCCAATTTAATTGTGGTTCAGGATGTTTGGCTTCCAAGCCATGTAATGGCTTCAATTCAAAGAAAGTAGATTTAGATTAGCTATTAGGAGGAAATTCTTCAGTGTGTGGGTGGTGAGGCAATGGCACAGGTTGCCCAGAAAAGTTGTAGATGCTCCATCCCTGGAAGTGTTCATGGCCAGGTTGGATGGAGCTCTGAGAAACCTGGTCTAGTGAAAGGCAGAGGGCTTGGAAGGAGATGATATTTAAAGTTGCTTCCAACCCAAACTGTTTTATATTTTGAGGTTTTCTAAGTATTCTGCTGAAATGCAATTTGATCCAAAAAACAGATGGAATTGTGTAGAGTCTAAATTTTATGTAATGAAATCCTCCTTCTTTCTTAAAAAAAGTCCCATAAACTAAAATTTTCATAAACCAAAGCCAAACCATTTATGTAGTTGATACTAAGCAATACCCAATAAAAAAAAAGGATACATCTAAAAAAACTGGATATAGCTAATCCAGTTGAAGAAAAAAAGTGATACAGTTCTATTCTATATTTTACTTTCTATGTTTTCCTTTGCTACAGGTTTTCTAAGAATAAAAATCTGATCATTTGAAACTATTTTTTTTTTTAAGGTTGCTGGGATTGTTGGCAGAGCAGACCTACTGTGTGCCCTGTTCTTCTTGTTGTCATTCCTTGGCTACTGTAAAGCATTCAAAGAAAGTAAGCATTCTGTTTGCCCCTTTAGTTTCCTATTGTGTGTATTTTCAGCATTTGTACATTTCTGTGAAGTGTAGCAAAATTTAACATGTTAGATTGATTTGTTTATTCTCACAAAATATATATTTTTTAAAAGCCTGCTTTAGCAGCTATTTATTGTTAGAAATTCTGAAAACATTGCTGTCCATAATTCTTGTTAAACACTGAATTTAACTTAAGCAAAGTCCACTTTGTGATAGGTTTATTTGCTAAATGTTTTACTGTTTAGAAGTTTAATGAAGTATTTCAATAAGTATTTTAGAAATAAACCTACAAATGTATATGCTTAAATATTTTTCTACTCTTTATGCCATTATGTTGGGATGTCTTAAATGGGAATCAGCTTTTCAGAACATTATTTGTATTTTTAATGAATTGCAAAGAATTATTCCTATGACTAAGCCTTCTGGATTCCTGCAATATGCAACTGCTGGCATATAATGCTGAATATAGTGTTACTCACAGTTTTTGTAAGACAGCTGTGTTTAACATGAACAGTTCCGTGGTAGATGTTTTTTCAAGTGAGCTTCCAGATCTCTGGTATTGTTTGATCTGAATGCAGGCTGGCAGTTCAAATACAATTGTGGGGAAATTATCTTGGAGGCTCTGTTAAATAAATACACAAGAGAGCAGGAGCTCATGACTGTGGAAAGCTTTGCAGGACATGCAGTCTGGTATCTCAAGGTGCTCTGCCACATGAAATGTGGCACTCATTTGGTGAAGCCACAAGGAGCTGTGTTGAGAAGAGCTTGTCTTTGGTTCCATAGGCATGGCCTGTAATGATTAACCAGAGCTGGCAGGGTATTCAGGGGCACCTCAGCTGACTTTGTGATCTGGCTTAACAGCGTAGTTATGGCATCACAGAGACCTCAGTGCGGGCTGAGGGGAGTGACTTAGTCCACAGTGAGCTCTGAGATGCTGTGAACAGCTCCTGCCCATTCAGTTTACATTCTTTGGAACCACTGTAATATTTCTATTGCTGATATAATAAGTTGATCTTGCCATTTAGGATGTTACTTAGGATGATTCCTGATTACTTTGGATATATTTTTCTTCCTTTTGAGTAGGATTAATTTCTTTCAACTGAGCTAATGATTTCTTGATGAAAATTGGCCTTGGATTCTTACTTGTGTTTGCTTATTCTTTTCTCACCTGTTTTATTGGATATGATTGTGCTTGATGTTTCTTCTGTTGGTGGTAGAGTAAGATAGACCAGTCAAAATACTGCCTTATCTGTTTTCCAGTGTCTCTGGTACACAGCTAGGCTTTTATGGCAGGGGCAATAATCTTTGCTTGAAGAACTCAAGAGCCAAATTCTTAGGATGACCCCTGGAGACAATTATATAGGACCCTCTAATTATTTTGCTGTAGAGAACATCTTGGGAATGATTAAGGATGCATGTTCTGTTTAAGGATATTCTTCAACTTGTGAAGGCCAGTTTTTAATAGCTTTTACAACTCAGTGTTAATGTATTAATATTCTTGGACTGAAATTTGTGTCATTGATACAGAAGAAGGAAAAATGTTGCAAAGACAAGATACTAAGCAGCTCTTACTGATTTTTTTGGGGGCATTACATGATAATAGGGGAGCAGATGTGTTTTAAGCAATTTTGGCAAGGAAAATTACAGTCTGCCAGCATTGTCTTTCAGGTCAGTTTCCAGTGTTTACTGTCACCTTCACTGCCTGCTTTTCTGTCAGCAACTTCTTGAAGAAGTTTAGACTTCCTCTGTACACAAGAATTTCAAGAATTTGTATCCAGGATACATACTTGAGTCTTTCACCTTGATTGCTGCAGAGGCACACTATTGACTCGTCAGCCAGGAGCTTATCACCCAGGCATTTCAGACCTTTGTCTGCAGGGCTGCTGCCCAGGCCTTAAAAGTTGTATGTTGTTCTGTTTGATTTTCATGAGGCCCATCCCTCCAGCTTGTCATAGTCCCTCCAAACAACAGTCCTGCTCACCATTGTGTCCATCTGTCCTCTAAGTGAACCCCACCAAAGACCAAAAGCAGTTTTATTTGCTGCCCTTATTATTTTTCTTTTTTTTTCTTTGTGGAGGGGGGAGGTTTGTCCAACCTGCAGCTGTTTGAACATGAGTGCTTGTGTAGGAAAGGGCTGTGTCTGTGTTGGAAAGGGCAGCTACAAAGAGAAGGGAGGCTCTCTTTTCACAAGGAGCTACATGACAAAGTCAAGGGGCAATGGGTGCAGTTGCACTGGGAAAGGTTTCACCCTGATGTAAGGAAGAATTTTTTTGTGGCATGAACAGTCAATCACTGCAACAGTCTCCCAGAGACGTGGCAGAGTCCCCATGACTGGAGGTTTTCAAGATGCATTTGGACAGGGTTTTAGGTGATCTTGTCTAGGCTCCCTTTCCTGCAAAGATTGGACCTGGTGATCTCTGGAGTTCCCTTCCAAACTGAGCTGTTCCTGTGATTCTTTGTATGAAAGGTTTTAGGAAAAGGTAACCAAATATGAGGAAGTGGCTGTGGTAGAATATGACTCTTCAGTGGGTTTGCAAAGAAAATAAAAAGTTTTACCCTTTGTATGAATTTTCTTCTTTTGTGAACACTTCTTCTAGGTGCTTACAAATGATACATTAAATAAGGAGTAAAGAACTTTTTTCTGACTTTGGCTGAGTTTTATTCTGTATAGATTGAGGGAGTGAATCCCAAATGGAAGCTAGTCTCACTGTGAATATAAGAACATGCATTTTAAAAATATGCACAAATAATTTAAAATCAGGCTTAGACAATGTCTCCTAAGCAGCAGAGGAAAAGTACTTTTTCTTCTTTTATAATGTTGTCCTTCTGGTGTCAAATCCTCAAGATACAGAATGTCTGTGATATTGCCAATGCATGTTGCTAGTTCTAGATCAAGTTTAGAGCTGTTATTGCATCATTCTCTAGGTCAGGTCAGGAAGGTAATTTATCTTTGTGAAATAGTCTTTGTTTGTGAGAAAGAGAGGGAGAAACAACCAGAAAGCCCTCAGGGGTTTTTAGCAAAACAACCAAACATTAAGCAAAACAGCTAAAAAACACTCAGGTATCAGGTTTATGTTCCTAATTAAATAGAGATGCTTTATGGTGATCCTAGAGAAAAGTGAATTGTACCAACATCCCTTTTCCTTTTGTCCTGCTGAGCTTTTTCTATATTAAAGACAAGCATGGCCCTAAGCTGTAGGTCAGCTGTGTGTGTCTTTGTTCCTGGATTTGGCTGTCACATTTACATAGAGCTTAGCTCACCAAATTTTTACAAAGATTGGGAGAAGAATCATCAAAGGTTGATTTCTTTTTTGTTGTTTAATTGTTATGAATAGACACATTGTAGTGTGACTCCTTTGGAGCACTTTAAAGAGGGTGCAGCTCTTAAGACCATCAAGATTTGTAGACTGCATTTGTATTGTCTTTTGAATATGGTTACCAAAACATGTTTGATGCCAGTTTGTTTTTGTTTTATGAACTTTAAGTGAGCATCTGAGTAAAACAAACATTGAAAAGCCTGATGTGATGCTACTGATATGGTTGGGTCAGTAACATATATTATTTGGCTACCAGCAGCATCCTAATGCTATCAGCAGTATCCAAGTTTTTAATAGAGAACCTGACAATTCTTTCAGCAAGGCAATGTGAAATTTGTGTATGACTCAATTGAAAAAATTTGTATATGTTTCAATAGTTTAGACAAAGTTAATGAATTGTCATTCTTTAAAGACAAGGGGTCAAAATTGTATGTGGGAGACTGGTTAATGCTTCTTTTCACTTGAGAAAAGGAATAGAAAGATTTATAATTTTTTTTTTCTGTGTGGGAGTAGGAACTCATGAAATGTCTGAGGAGGATTTGGAACTGCTATGGTGAAAGTATATGTAATAGTGAAAACAGTCAGGAGATCAGAAAAATATCAGTGTCAGGCTGGAAAACTTCCAAAGGAAAGAATGGTTTTTGTAAAGCTGGAGATATACTGCAGCTTGTTTATCTGATTTATTTGTGGTTTCAGTGGATTTTTGCGTAGACAGTTTCTTTTAGCCAGAATTTGAAGCTTTTTTTTTTTTTTTAAAGTATAGACATTTAATTATATGGGCTATAATTATGTCTTACTGAAGTTCTACAGTTCTGTTACTTTTTCCCAGTATACCATTTTTGAAGTTAGCATCTTTGAAAGGATAACATTTATAATTGCAAGGAACTAATCTGTTGTTCTCATTCTGTCCTGCTGTTTAAAACACAACTGTGGGGACAAATCCACTGCATAGGCTTTGGAGACAGCAAGAGCTGACAACTGTTTAGGTATGTTCTGAAGGGAATTGTGGGTTATTAACTTTGTTGAATTTTAATGCAGCTTCTCTGGGAATTCATAAGGCAATTTAAAACTGCTGTAGTGTTCATTTTTTGCCTTCCTTTGTCTTCAGTTTTGACAGTGATCCAGTTGCATGTATTTGCCATCTGCATTGGCAATCTCTGAATGAGGTAAAATGAGGAGTTCATGACTTGGTCCTTGTGAATAATATTGGTGCAGATATTAAATATGGGATCAGCTCTTTGCTCATATGCTGTGACATATAAAAATTGCCTTGTTCTGATTGTGTGTTTCTGCTTTGTTTTGTTCTGTGTAGATGTCAATAAATCATCTACTAGTTCATTGCTAATTTAATAAAGGATGCAAAGTAGTGATGAGTTTGTTGAATATTGGAGGTTTATATTATGGAAGTTTTCCTACAGATTGGAAATAGTTAAGTCTCCTGTGTGAAAGAGATCATTGCTAAGATATGGGGAATTTGTTAGCTATAGTGCAATTGGTCAAGAGGCATTTATTATTGTTAAACCTGTGAGCCCTGATTCTTCAGCTGTGTGCCCTACCATTCATATTTGAACACATTGGGAGGGAATAGTTGTAAGTGAAGAACCTAACAATTTTATGGTTTTAGTTGGCTGAGAAACACAATGACCTTTTTTCTGGTAGAATTAATGCTAAATTTCACTTCTCCAAGCTGTTGTAATTCAGGGGATAGATGCTTCCTTCAGTGTGGCCTCTAGGTAATGAGTTTGAGATGGCTGGATATGTTTAGGAATGACATTTCCTACTGTAATATCATTATTAAGTGAAACACTGAGCTGAACTGCAGTAGTATGTACATGTGGAGATACACAAGGAGATCTCGGGCTTAATTTAATTCTAACAGTGGATTCTTATGCGATCTTTTAAGACTAGATAATTCTAGTCTTAGAATTGTCTAAGACTAGAATTATCCTTTGCTTAGCAATTCATGAGCAGGAACTCTTAGAGCTTGATTAGAAGAATATTTGTAGCAGTTTAGTTCTAAGACATCATCCCCACAGACAAGGCACTTTAATGGAATATATGAATGTTTGTGATCCTTTTCATTTAAAAATTAAAACTTCCTGCAGGAGCTCAATATAACTTGCTTGGCTTCAACCTTCAGAGGAGTAGATGCTTTTACAGAATCAGTTGCTGTGTTTCACCTGAAGATGGTGGCTCCATAAACTGCTCCAAGCTGTCACCTGGCTGTCTCTTAAGTTGTTCAGCTGGGTTGGAAGAAGGAAATGCTGAATGCCTTAGTGTCTGAATTGATGATAATTGCTTTGGATATTGTTAGTTTTGTTTTACAATAAAGCTAAGCTTGGAGGTTTCAATGTAGCATTTTCTTCATATGTTTCACTTCTAAGGAGTTTGTTTTCATTGGCCTGTGGATTTAGGACACCAGAAAATAAGGTCTCTTGAAACAGGATTAAATATTTAAGTCCACTGTCAATGTGTTGCTCGTAAATTTAGGATCAGTCAATTCTACACTATAAAACACTTTGTGTATGCATCCTTGCCCTAGAAATGCTTGTACTCAAGTCTAGCAGTCTAAATGGAGGAGTTCTCATGGCTTGTTTATGGTTTACATAGGTATTTTATTGAATCCCCTCAACTTTCAGACTTCATGTACTCCTAAAGAGGGACCATCTGAGCAGCGCTTTTTGGGTTTGTGTAGAAACACTGTATTTTTTTCCAGCTTAAAAGAAAAATAAGCAAGTACTACTCTATTTCTTTGGCATGCTTACAATTTTGTCCATCTGTTAGAGTGGCAAAATGCCCACTCACAATATGGTGTACCAGTTTCAACCAGGCACAGGTGCCAATGAGAGATCAGTTTCGTTTTCTGACACAAGATTTTTCTGGTGGGAAGCAGCGCCATGTTAGGGGAATATGCTTTGTTAGACTTATTACTTCTGTTGCCATGTGTATATCTCATTATAAGCACTTATGCAGTGCTTTACATTTTAACTCACTGTTAAAAAAAAGATAAAATTGAAGGCATTGCTGAATGGTGGCCTTTTGTATCTGTTTTGCAGCTGAGTTTACTGAGATTTCTGCAGTTCAGACAGGGGGTGGTGGGGATGAAGGGGTGTTGTGTATGTTGACCCAGGAACAAGCATGAAACAAAATGTTTCTCAATTAAAATTCTTTTTCCTTGAAGTTTAATCACTGATGAATTTTGATAATGTTACAATTCTGTGAATAACTGTTGATTTTTTGAGCCTGCAAAAAAAACCAAAGGAACAGAGATTGTGCTTTTCAGGAGATCTTGTTTACAGAACCACAGAGTGTTTGAAGTTGGAGGGGTCTTGAGGTCACCTGACCTGACTTGCCCACACAGGGTCACCTAGAGCCAATTGTCCAGGAGGCTTTACTGCAGGAATTTGCAGTTCCCCTCATTAAACCATATGAGGTTCCTGCCAGACCATTGCTCCAGCCTTTCTGTATGGCAGCACAACCCTCTGGTGTATCAACCACTCCCCCCAGCTTGGTGTTCTCAGCAAATGTGCTGAAGGTGCCCTCTGCCCCATCATGCCAGTCATTAATGAAGATGTTGAATAGGACTGGACCCAGTATTGACCCCCCAGTACATTGGCCTTATATTAGACTCTGTGCCACTGACCACCACCCTCTGGACAAGCCATTCAGGTAGCTTTCAGTCCACCTCACTGTCTGCACATCCAGCCTGCTCAGCAGCAGCTTCTCTGTGAGGATCTCATAGGAGGCTGTGTCAAAGGCCTTGTTGAAGTCCAGGTCTTTGATGCTCCATATTTGGGACCTTCATTATTTCTCTTTTACTGTTGTTTTTATCATCTTTGCAAGTCCATGCTTAGCTTGACTTTGCTGGGCAAGCTGAGATATTTCTTGTATCTGAGACTTGGGATGTTCCCTCAATGACAAACTTGTTTATGCACAACTTTGAGTGTGTGCCTATTGAATGACTTCAGTTTTCTTTTATTGGGCTAGACCATTTCTCCAGGCCAGACTGGATGGCCCTCTGAGCAACCTGCTCTGGTGGAAGGTGTTCCTGCCCATGGCAGGGGTTTGGAATCAGATGATCCATAGGTCCCTTCAAAACCGGGCTATTATATGATTCTGGATTTTTTCCAGTTTGTCAATGGAATTCTGACTTCTCTTTTTTATGCTTCCTGGCCATTGCAGCCTGGCAGCACTTCTGGTCTTAATAAGCATATTTTTTATTACAGCATCCGAATGGAGTAAGGACAAAGGAAGAATCCAGTACAGAATGTTATCTTTACTTTTTTTTCACAGCAAGCTGGTATCTTACTGTAGTTTTCCAGCTGTTATTTACACCCATTCTATAACAACTTCATGCAGCCCTTATTTTTTTTGTGGCATATTTCACACTGCTTCCAGTGTTACTCTCATGCCTTTGCAAAGTCAAGGTATAGGATGTTTACAGATTTCCTTTTATCAGGAAGACTTTTTTTTCCTGTCCAAGTCAAAAGTTATACTTCTATAAAAATGACTAAAATATTTGGCAAATAATTAATCATATTCTTTTATGTTTTAGAGTGTCACCTAGAAAATATTTTGTCTAGGTGTAGTGGTATTTTTGTAATTTTGATCAGTCAGCTTAGCTTTGTATCTGTAACAGTCTATCCTTTTGTATTTTTGTTCAAAAGTAGATATGTAGGCATTGTTTTATTTTATTTGAGATTCCTGGGTTCTCATGTATTTTTCATGATTTCTGAGGTAACAGTTGAGGTTACTCTGGGTTATATAGGACCTGTTGAGTGACTGTAACCAATCACAATTTAAAACAGATTATCTTCTCTATGAATTCTGTCCTGTAGTTCACTATTTTTGCTTTTGTTCTTCCTCCCATTCTGCTGATGCTGTACTTGCCATCTGATTGCAGCTGACCTTTTTGGGGAAAAAAATGAAGGAAAAAGGCACAGAACACTTCTGTTTTCTTGGCATTGTACATTTTATTTCTCAATGAATTTTGGAATAACTCCTTCCTCACTGCTCTTCTTACTAATATATCTGTGGAATTGTGGGGATTTGTTCTTTACATACATTACCTTTTCTCATTTTGCAATGTGACCTTTCTGTGTTAGATTTTTTGTGTATGAATGTGCTGCTTTTACATTTGTCCTTGATGATTCGACCTAGTTCCCTTTTTACTGTTACTCTTATATTTTGAATCATCAAAGCATTTCTGAATTGCCAGCTGGTCTCTTACTATATATATTTCCTACTATCTTTTGTGTTAAGATAATTTGTGTTTGTGTGCTGAATACTGCTTCTCTGAGAAGTGCTTAGTAGTCCTGACTCCTTCCCACTAGAGTTTGATTCTGAGAAGAAACCTCTCAATGGAAGAAAGTCTACTTCCAGAAACACAGTGAAAGTCCATTAGCTGTCTTCACTCTTTTCCTTTTTACACTTACTAAGGATGATTGATGGTCATTTTGTGAACACAGTCAATTACTTTGTCTTCTAGCTTTGCATTCTCTGTGCTAGTTGATTTATACATTAAAAAAAAAAACCCAAAACAACAACAAAAATGCCAAAACAAACAAACTAACAAAAAAACCACCAAAACTGGTTTCAAGAACTGGCTGAACAGTCTTGTACTGCAAAGTCTGAAAAGCTCTTGAAGGGGGATGTATTTAGACAGAATTCTTTCTGTCTTAGCAATACTCATAGAAGGAATGTTGAAGCTTTTTCCTCCATGAGCTACAACCCTCAGCTATTCTTCTGTATAATTTATGTGGGCTGGAGTTTCCCATTGCATTTTAATTTTTCTACTTCCACTGTCTCTTTAGTCATTATGAATTTTGGTTTTTCTTGCCTTTTTTTTTTTTTTTGCATTATTCAGATGTGTATGAATTCTTTCCTAAAAGAAGATTTCTTTTATCTTTATAACATTTGCACCTCTAATGTTGAGTTTTACTTCACTTCTGGAGACATAATTTGGAGTAGAGGGAAAAGGATCAAATGCCCTCTACGTATTACAACGATGACTCTCAAGCATGTTAGTATTCACTCTGTTGAAGCTTTAGAAGTCTTAGGTAAGAAAGGGGTTTTTTTTAGGTTAGAAGGAACCTCAAAACCTTTTCTTTAACATATTTGTATTAAAAGTTTGGAGCTCTCTGTTAGGAAAGAAGTATCGTGGTTCAAAATGAAAGAGGAGGCCAATGTTAGCAGATCCTTTTCACACCTATGGTTATGATTTGTATCTGACCCCAACAATATTTGAGGTTGAGGTTTACTGGTTTCCCTGTATCACCAGTGCAGAGTTACAGCTCTGAAGGGTGTTCAGCTGCATTTAATTAGGTATCTTAATCCCTCAAGGTGTCCTCTTCTCATGTACAGTTATAAAGAAAACCTAGTGTACTAGCTTAGGTGTAGGTTTCTACTTCTGGTGAAATATCTTAATCTTGCCATTTACCCTTTCCACAGACCCTTATTGCAGTTCTCTTGAAGCACTGAGGGTTGAACCTGCATTAGCAGTGGAGAAGAACTGCTCTAGAGATCAAGGAAAGAAAGAAAGGGATTCAGTCAATGAATGCAGAGTTCAACTTTGTTTTTGCACATGCCAAGTCAAAGATTGATTCTTGTGATGCCTGTAGAGCCTCTGTTACTTGAATCAAGAAACTGCCTCTGAATGAGCAGAGTGCTTTCCTCTGTTGCTTGCACCTATGGAGTGGAGGTTGTGACAGATATGTTTTTTATGTGAAGTACCTGTGTATTCTGTGTGTGATAGTACCTTGGCTGACGTAGGGTTGATTGTTACATTCATCTCAGATATGCCTGCTTGTAGTACCCAAAATCAGCTACATGGTACAGTCTTTAAAGATCTTTTCTTTGAGCAGAAGCTGTAGTAGCTCTTGATCTCTTAACCCCGGAGTTCCTCACCCTGCTGTAAAACTGCTTCCTGAGTGCAAGGACTAACTGCTTCTGCTCAGCTGCTGACATTTTTGAGCTCCATGGCATTCTGTTGCAGTAATAATAAAATGACATGAGGCACTTGCTAAATGCAGCAGCTCTGGAGAAGCAGCTCATTGTGCCTTTGTAGACTAGACTGCAGTTAAAACAGTCTGTGTGTGACACTTCATGAGTAACTATTATAAAGAATTTCTTGTTCTTATGGTAGCTTGGAAGAGAGTGTCCAGTAATGACAGAGCTCTAGCTAAGGATGATAAATGTGTCTAAATATTGGGAATTAACCTTTGCAGATGACAAATTGTGGAAATAATATGAAGCTTCTGCCATTCTAATTAATCTGGCTAAAACATCCAGCAAATAGGAACATTTCTAATGTCTCCAAGAACAGAAGATGACTGCAATAAAGGGACAAAGGCCAGCATATTGCAGGAGGTGCCTTATGCTTTTTAAGTCTGTGTGTCCAGATCTTGACTGGTAGAAAAGACTGCAATACTAAATGCTGTTTATTTTTTAAATTCTTATTTTAATTTACCTTTAAATGTATAAAATACCTAAAGCTATGCCATTCTTTATTTTAACAGATAAGGAAGGACATACTTTTTCTGTATTCTGGGTGCTGGTGAGTGTTGTCCTAGGTGCAATAGCCATGCTGTGCAAAGAACAAGGAATTACAATACTGGTAAGAATTCTCTTATTAACTGAATTTTCACCTCAACATCTGTCAGGTATAGTTGCAAAGTCTACAGAAATTAATCTTCTCCACAGCTAATGACATGCAGACCTTTATATTCTGTTCAGAAAACTAATTAATGTTGATAAAAGGCAGTATTGTCATAGATCTGTCTTAACTGTATCCTTGTCAATCTGTTAGAGTTTTTCACTTTAACTTTTGTAAGCAGGTTGCATATATTTTTGCAAAGTTTAAAGGTCTTATGGCGTTAGTTTCACTTTTGTTGCCCTTGTTTTTGAATTAAATTCTTGAGATATCAGGACTACAAACTTCTCATGAAGAGAAGTTCAAGGCTCATGAACAAAAATATAACTGGAGGAGAGCATTTTTAAAAGCTCCATTCCCTTGCTTTTGTGAACAGTGTAATTACAATTAGGGCCATTGTTTATGGCCCTAATTATAATTATATTATGGCCTAATTAGCACTTCTAGTACTGCATCTCTTCCTTTTGTCCCTTATTTAATGATCTGTCTGTGGAAACAGATGTAGTTATTGTTCATGTTTATTGTGGTCTGCCTTTTTATAACTTCAGTGAAGACAATGCTGTTTTGGGTGACCAAACTGGCCACCTGAAGTACTGTATCTGTGATTTTTACCTTTTATATAGCCATTTGTCTTTATTAATAAACCCAGTTTATAGCTTTAGCTGACATAGATAAGCCACAGAGTCAGAAAATTCTTTGCAGCAATGACCCTCTTGTCCTTGCTAGAAGAAAAGGGAAAAGAAATTACAGAAAACTTCTTGATTTGGGACATTTTTTTGGATAGATGTTTGTAGATGTTGTGATCTTTTTCAAAGGTGTCTGTAAGGAAAACATAAGGGATTGTCTTAAAATGTGTAATTTATTCTAGCAGTATGAAGGAACTATTTGAGCTATCAGATGCAGAACTATTATTGGATTGGGGATTTTATTTGTTTGCTGTTGCACTGCTAGGATGATTATATTTATTGTTGTGCTAAGGGGCACAGGTCAGAGGGATAAAGGGCTAAATCACCCATTAAAAAGATTACTTGGAGGCTGAATGTGATTTTCAGTAGAATTCTTGCCTTCCTGTTTCCACCTGAGTGGGCCAAAAGCCTTTGAATTGCCAAGTGGCCTTTCTACATGGAACGAAGCCACACTATCTCCTGTCCCTTCCCTTTGACTGTTAGTGAAGGGCTTGTGGCCTCCCAGTGTACCAGCCCTTTGCTTCACCTGGAATGAGTTTTACTGGGGTTTTTTTTCTATTTAGTCTTTAGAACAGTGAGTTAATTTCTGAAATTATTAGAATATAGGATAAGTACTCAAGAGTTACCATGGTGTTATGCTGAAACTTTGAAGCAGAAATGCCAAGATGCTAAGGTTTGATTTTGTGGGTAACCTCAGTAGAATTACCCCTGGACACATTTATACATTTTGTTTTCCTGCTTGGAGGTAGTTATGTGCAAGTGTAGCCCTGCAAAGCACTGAATATGTTCTAGTTTTATGTGCAGTGGCTGATGTCATGTAGAACTCATCTCTTTTTTTCCTTTTTTCTTCTTTTTCCCCAGCAACTTGCACTGTGTTTATTGCTGTAATTGCAAGGAAAGCAAGCCTGATACCTCTGTTAAATCTTTCTCAGCCTTTGTCTGTACCCTTTAAAAACAGTATTTCTGAAACCTGGAAGTCCAAAGATACCATACAACAAAAAAGGAGTAGAAGGCTTAAAGAAACTCCACCTTACTGATAGAAGCCTTACCTTTTGACTGCAGTATTTACACTGCAGAACATTTGGGGGAGAAGAGGGAGAGCAGAATTCTGTTGTGACCATGCATATGTTATCTAGCTTGCTAGTGCTTAGTATCCCCTGAAGGGTTATTCCATGTAGCAGGAGAATTCCCATTACAGTAAAATGTTATTCTACTAATCTGAGCTGCATTTACCATTCTGCCATCATTACTACCAATGTATCTCTCTAATTCTTTGGAATCAGAATTAAATGTACAGTTAATCAATTCAAGATGTATTTAAAAGAAAATATTTGTGGTTAGCTGCTTCATCTTACGCTGTTATTTTTCTCTTGGCTCCTTAGGGTTTGAATGCAGTGTTTGATGCACTGGTGATTAACAAGATAAATCTTTTGGAGCTCATTCGAAAGTTACTGTATAAGGACAAGTCACTGGAGGTGAGTCCTTGGATGTTTTGTTCATTCTTACAGACTTTGTTCATTCTGGCCATTCAGACAGGTATGTCCTAAAAGACAAAGATTCAGCTTCTGGCAGTTTTGTTGTTGTTGAGAATTAGGAAAAAAAACCCCAAACCAACTAACCAAAAAAGGTATTGTTAGTCAGCCTAGAAAGGCATCTTTGCAGCAACACGAGTAGTTATGGGGTATTGTTAGAATTGCTTTGAATAGTGAAACCCCTTCCACAATTTTCTCAACAATATGTTAAAAATCTTGTATGGAACAGTTGACTGCTTGATGCAACAAGTTCTCCAGGATTAGTAACTATACACCTGAAATGGTACTTGGAGTGGTTTGGTCACAATAAAAAGAGGGAGAGATTTATTCAGATTCTCAATGACATAGTTAGACAAGTACATTAAAAACACATTATGTTAACGGGTCCCAGTAGCTTTGTAGTTTGAAAGAAGAAGCTAGGTAAGCACTGATAGTTCCTAGGGATTGATTTTTCTGACTTTCATTGGTGTCAATTTATCTGGTATTGTCTCAAGTGGAGTCTGGCACCTAGTATTGGCACTGGCAAGTGACAGAAACAATAGGCCTCAGATCAATGATGGATAGCAGCCAAACAGACCTACAGCATACTAGAGCATCACTGCTGCTGAACAGCCAAGATTCTGATCCAACATTCAGCAAGGCAAAAGAATATTCCTTGTATTTTGCTTCAGTCAGTGGTTTCACTGCAGAGGAGTCTCACCAGTGTTTCTGAGTGGCACAAGTCCTGTGGGGCTTTTAAATTCCTTTGCAAGGAGGGAAATCAGGAGCTGCAGGGGAAATCAGGGGAAGTAGATTCTCTAGAAATTAAATAATATATTTGACCAAGAAGGGCTAAGTGAGGACTACAGGAGTGTTTCAGGCAGCAAACAGGAATGCTGGGGAGTTTTGCTGTATAAGGAGACTAATGTCAACTAGAATATGACACGGGAAGCATCTGGAGCTGTAGGGATCTAAAGCAGAGCTAGTTCAGAATGAAGTGCTGGAAACAAAAGGAAATGAGTAGAACTTCAAGAATAAGTGGCCAGTCAGCCTCACATCACTGCCTGGTAAGATCACGGAGCAAATCCTCCTGGAGGTTATGTCAAAACATATGAATGACAGGGAGACAGCCAACCCAGCTTCACCAAGTGCAGATTGTGCCTGACTTATCTAGTGGCCTTCTGGAATGGAGAAGAGAAGGCTCCAGGGAGACCACCTCTCTAGGAAGCCCATTCCAGTGTTTGACCAGTATAAATTCTTCACAATGAGGGTGGTGAGGCACTGGAACAGCTTTCCCAGAGAAGCTGGGGATGCCCCATCCCTGGAAGTGTTCTGGGCCAGACTTGAACAGGGCTTTGAGCAAACTGGTGTAGCAAAAGATATCCATCCCTTCCAGCCCACACCATTCTATGATTCTAGGAAATGTCAGAGTCAAACCTTTTTGGAGGGTTACTCTTTAGGCATGTAGAGCTCAGAGTGTGGTGCTTCTGTTTAAAAGAAGAACTTTTAAATGGTTCTGTTTCAGTGACGAAAACATCAGATGTGCCTTTTCTCTCTTATTCTTTTGGTAGAAGTAATTAATTATAGCTCCCGTTACCTGCAAAAATCTGTTCTGCCCTTTTCAAGGAAGTTTATCTAAGATTGTTTTGCTTTGTTGAAAGGCAGATCCTAAAAACTCTTCAAGTAAGAATATTTTTTTTCCTTCTTGACTGAGACAGGTTTCAGTTTCATGCCAGATTTCAGTTAGTTCTGAATCAGAGAGGATACAATAACACTTCTTCCACTTTCACATTCTGCCTACTGAGAGATTTTGTGGCAATTGTGAAATCTGGCCTTTAAGAGACTGCATGTACTGTTAAATGAAATGAAGCCCTGGGCTAAGAGATTTTGTTGTTAATCTGTCAGAAAGCAGTTATAAATATTCACTGTATGTGGGTTTTTTTCATAGTACAATTTTCTCCAAAAGCTATTTTATAGGAAAACTATTCCTAAATCCTCCTTGTAGTAATTTTGGTTACTGAGATGTCCAGGTTGGAAGCAATCATTTGAGCACAAAGGCTAGCTTATGTAAAATCAAAATTGCAAACTGCTTTATCCTTAGGTATTCAACTAAATATTTTATCATGACTCCATTGTCAATTACGAATACAAAAAAAAGCAATCTGCAAATTGTTTTTTAATTTAACTTTTCCATCCTTTTAGAAAATAAGTATCTTCAGCTAGTGCACTGATGTCTATCTTTGTTCAGGAAGCCTACCTTTTTTTTTTTTAAACTTCAGACATAGCTGATATTGATATCCTAAACAGCTATGGTGGTCCTTGCTAAAGAGCATATTCCACTGAGAGGTAATCATAATTATTGTGCCATCTTAAAGCTTTGACTGGTGTATTGTTATAGTTACTGATGATTCTGTTTCCAGTCTCCACTGGTGAAGCTTGAAGAATCTCTACAGTGTACACTGTTTTTTGGTTTGGGTTTGGTTTGGTTTTTCTTTTTTTTTTTTTTTTTTTTTTTTTTTTTTTTTAATGAAAATGATGTGTGCTTGGAGAAAAGTGTTATATGTTCTGGAGAAAAAGATATAAAAGTCTGTCAGATTTACTGTCTACACCATCATTTCTTTGTTTTATGTGACTTGCCTTCTTTACAGCCTGAAGGGTATATTACAAAATGCATGATGTAAACCAACTGAGTTAATATAGATCAAACACAATTTTATACTTTTTCTGATCTTGGGTCATTTACCCTGAAGTAAGTGATTTGAGTGCCTCTCTGTCATTAGCTTTTTAATCAAGTTTTTGAGTGTGAAAATTTTAATTCAGTTTCTGATTCCTCCCAGTTCCTAACTGTGCAGTTTTCTTGGTACATACCTGTAATTTTACCTCTGAAGATACCTAAGTGGACACATTTTTTCCATGACAAGCAGACAGCTGAAAATAGCTATTTAAAACAAAGTCCCTAAAGTACTCATCCTCCATTTTAGAAAGAAAAGATAAATTAATTTAATATGCTGTATACTAAAGGCTGTATTCTGCTCAAATTCCTTGTCAGAAATTGCCATGTAAAACTATTATCAGCTACACAATTACAGAGGATTTGTAGAAGAGTCTTCTTGAAGTAACAAGTTTTGTTAACTGATTGAGAAGGAATTTAAAATATTTGCAAAAAATACTTTCCCATTAAAATGTCAACTCTAATAGCAAAAATACAGAGGAATAGCTTTTTCTTTCTGAGATAGAGGTGAAAAGGATGCAAATGTGTTGGGTAAGAGAACAAGTACTGTTTCTATATGAGGTGGGTTTTTTCCCTTCTTTCTTTCCTGTAGAATGCTGGGCTGTTAAGGAAGGGGCTGCTTTTCAGGATAACTCTTTTGATGTGTGGAGGGGCCGGAATACTTTATATCCGCTGGAGGATTATGGGCACGGGGCCACCAGCTTTCACTGAAGTAGACAACCCAGCTTCATTTGCTGACAGTCTGTTTGTAAGAGTAAGTTACAAAGTTGCTTTTTTCTGGCCAGCTCAGTACGTTTGTCTTTTGTCAGAAAATTAAGTTGTCCGTGCTTGTAGGAAACAATAAAGTGGGCAGTTTTTATGTTTCAAGATAAGCGTGACGAGTCACCTTCACTTGTGCTGCTGTGATGATTCTCTGCAATGTTTTTTTTTTTTTTAAATAGTATACCATGTATATTCTGTGCATTCAATTTAGCCTGCACTGTACACATTGAAGTACTTTTCCATTTACTCCATATTTTTCCCTTGCATGCAAGAAATTAGCTTTTGCTGATTTCCATCCCTTTTCCACATACTGTGCATGACTTTTCATCTTTCACAACTAAAGAAAATAGCACAAAGTTCTAGTATGGTGTATTTGGAGTATGTCTTGCCTATACACCTCTGGTGGCATTAAGGATCTTTCTGGAGATGGGAAATCAAAGATGAAGACAGTGGATGATGTCTTTTGATGTTTTCTCCTGTTGCATGAGATTGTTCTTTTTATGTATGAATATTGGTTGGACAGCACAGAATTGCATTTCCCTGCTCTGGAGAGCCACCTAGCTATGTTTAAAAGAAAATTAAAAATTAGCTTCACAGCTGTAATTGTAATGGATATGTAAATAGTTGTAGTCTAACAGTATTCATGGCCTCTTCATTGTGTTACAAGGGGAATGAGGGAAGAGAGATGGACTAAAGTTGCCCCCTTCTCCACCCCTCCCCCCCCCCAAGTTTACTATCAAATAAATGTTTGTTTTCTCTTTGACTGACAGGCTATAAACTATAATTACTACTATTCACTGAATGCATGGTTGCTGTTGTGTCCCTGGTGGCTGTGTTTTGATTGGTCAATGGGCTGCATACCCCTCATTAAATCCGTCAGCGACTGGAGGATAATTGCACTAGCAGCACTTTGGTTCTGCCTAATTGGTCTGATATGCCAAGCTCTGTGCTCAGAAGACAGCCATAAGAGAAGGTAAGAGACAGTGATGAATTTTAAATGCCTGGCCAACTTGAGTACAGTATTATTTTGTTAAATCCACTACTGATAATTTTAACAATTCAGTGGAACCAGTGTCTAGCAAATGCAGTTCAAATAAATATTTATAGCTGTCATTACAGTTTTATCCCAATTTGTGTCCATCACTGTAGGTCCATCACACCAGCTAGTAGGAAACAGAGTTGGAGGAGGAGGCATGGATGGCTGCTTTATTTTTTTTCTCCTGAAATGGTGTTTTGAGATCCTTAACACTGTAGGTGGTAAAAAGTAATATGTGCTCAAAACGCAGCAGGAAACTGTTTGTTGTTGTCCGTACTTCTTTCAAGTCATCATTTCCTTTAATTTCCTCCTCATAATGGAAGAGAAGAGATGTGCTTTGAAAGCAGGTAGAAATACTGGGCATGGTCATACAGTTAAAAAGTAAAATGCTTGACCCATAGTATGTACTCAGAAAACAGCTTGTACTCTACCCAAAGGAACTAAAAAATTTATTGTAATCTGTTCTTTCTTACTAAGGGCTTCTGTTTAACTTTGTAGGCTCTGTAACCATGGATTTTATGTAGACTAAATTTCTCAGTTCCTTTAAATTTTTTAACTGCTCAGTTATAAAATGGTTTGAGTTTGGAAGAGACCTTAAAGGTCAGGTAGTTCCAGTCCCCCTGCCACAGGCAGGGACACCTTTCATGAGATCATGTTTCTCAAAGCCCTGTTTATCCTGGCCTTAAACACTTCCAGGAATGTGGCACTGTCAGTACATGTCCTTTTGAAAAGCCCATCTCCACCTTTCTCGTTGCCCTCTTTAGGGACTGGAAGGTTGCTAGAGGGTTTCCCTGGAGGCTTCTCTTCTCCAGGGTACACAACTCCACCTCTCTCAGCCTGTCTTCATAGGAGATGTTCTGCAGTTCTCTCCTCATGTTCGTGACCCACCTCTGGATGTCTCCAACAGGTCCATGTCCTCTTTATCATGGGGGCCCCAGAGCTTGTTGCAGCACTCCAAGCTGGGATTTCACCAGAGCAAAGTAGGAGAGGCAGGACCTCCTCCCTGGCCCTGCTGGCCATGCTGCTTTGATGCAAGCCAGGATATGGTTGGCTTTCTGCACTGCAAGTGCACATTGCTGGGTCATGTTCAGCTTCTCATCACTGAACTCCCCCAAGTCCTTCTCAGGGCTGCTCTCGTGCCATTTTCTGTCCAGCCCGTCTTTGTTCTTGAGATTGCCCTGACCCAAGGACCACACCTTGCACTTGGGTTTTATGAGGTTTGCATCAGCCCACCTATCCTATTCAGGTCCCCCTGGATGGCATCTTTTCCCTCCACTGCACAGCTGGGTGTCATGGGCAAACCTGCTGAGGGTGCGCTCAGTGCCACCATCCGTGTCACGGACAAAGATGTTAAACAGTGCCAGTCCCAATACCAGCCCTTGAGGAACACCACTTGCCACTGGACTCTGGACACTGAGCCATTGACTGCAACTCTTTGCATGCCACCATCTAGCAACTTCCTTAGCCACCAAGAGGTCCAGCTGTCAAATCCATGTCTCAGGTTTAGAGATGAGGATGTCATGCTGGACAGTGTCAAATCAAATGCTTTGCACAAGTCCAGGTAGATGATATCACTTGCTCTTCCTTTATCCAGCAGTGCTGTAACTCCATTGTAGAAGGCTATAAAATTTGTCAGGCAGATTTTTCTCTTAGTGAAGCCAGATTGGCATTCACCAATTATCTCCTTATTTTCCAGGTGCCTTAGCATATTTTCCAGGAGGATCTGCTCCATGATCTTGCCAGGCACAGAGGTGACCTACTGACCTTGTTTCCTGAGTCTGCCTTTTTCCCTGTTTAAAACATGAGGGTTATGTCTCCCCTTTTCTAGTCAGTGGGAACTTCAGCAGACTCTCATGACTTCTCAAGCTTGATGGGTAGGAGCGCAGCACTATCTTAGCAACTTCATCTATCAGTTCCCTTGGGATCTGCAAGTGCACCTTAACAGATCCCATTGAGTTGTGCACCTTAGATGGTCTTGAACCTGACCTTTTCCTACAGCAGGCAGTTCTTCATGCTCCCAGTCTCTGCCTTTGCCTTATGTGACTTGAGCGGTGCGGTTGGAGCACTTGCTGGTGAAGTCTGAAACAAAATAGTTTTTGAATACTTCAGTCTTCACCATGTCCTGGGTAGCCAGGCTTCCCAAATGCTTACACATTTTCCACAGTCTTCTTTTTATCACCAACATAGGTAATTCAGAGTTGTGTGTTTGTTCAGAGTGCAAAATCTTACTATTTTCTTCCTTCTCATCCCTTCAAATGTTAACAGTTAACAGTGCCTTTCTGCTGGTCCCATGCTTATTTGCATAGATCAGTCATTTTGGAGAGGGGGTGGAACTGTTGCTGCTAGTGATGTCATACTTTCTAGTAAAAGTGCACTCACTAAGCCTTTATTGCTAAATAGGTTTTTAGTAAAAAGTGAAGACAAAATGTATAGTGAAGGCCTAGGACTTGTGGGGATGAGAAAAGGTAGGATGCATCTACCTTACAGAGATTCATTTGTAATAAATTAGAATAGAAAATTACTATGCCCATGGCCTTTGTAAGAAACACCTGACATGGACCTGAGGGTCTTATTCCCTTATGTCAGCTCTGTAAAAGTGAGGTACCTAGGCTCTTTTGTCTGGGCTCTGTATCGTCCATAAAGAGCTACCTGCTGAGGATGCTAACATTGGTGCCAAAAAAAAGGAAGACAAACTGCTCTCAGAAACTGTGTGTCTCTTCTGTCTGTAGAAAGATTGTAGATTACTAACTTTGAAGTGGTTAACCACAATGGATTCTACTATTGATGTGTTTGTTAGGAGAAAAACCACCCTCTCAGTTGAATGTGCACCTAAGTTTCTTCTTTAACAGTGAGTTATGTTTTTACCCCCATTACTGTCATACTAGGTCCAAAAATAGGTAGTTTTTGCCATTACTTTTCCTGCCTGTGTATTTTAAATAGGAGTTATGTAATTAATATGTAATGGGGCTATTTTCTGGCCTGGAAGCCTGAATATTGCTTTTCTGGAAATTATAGCAATGATTTTTAAAGTGCCTCCCTGTCCTATATGTACATCCTTCTACAATGTTTAAATAAAGCTTATATGTTAAGTGGAAAAGGTACTTTAGTTAAGATTTGTAGTTAACCTGAGAATGTTTCTTGTTTGCAGAATCCTTACACTGGGACTTGGATTTCTTATTATTCCTTTTCTTCCTGCAAGCAATCTCTTCTTCCGAGTAGGATTTGTTGTTGCAGAGAGAGTCATCTACCTCCCCAGTATTGGATATTGTATTCTCTTTACATATGGATTTAGTCTCTTGAGTAAGCAAGCCAAGAAAAAGGTACCATCAAAATAATCAGTAAAGTTGTTGATGAAGCAGGTCAATTGCATGATTTGTTTCTTAACTTGCCTCTCTTTCCTTAAGAAAATTCTTGCTGTGGCAGTACTTGGAATCTTGTTGATAAACGTTATGCGCTGTGCGCTCCGCAGCAGCCAGTGGAGGTCAGAAGAACAGCTTTTTAGGAGTGCGTTGTCTGTGTGCCCTCTGAATGCAAAAGTAAGTCACTCATTGGCTTCTAATCTTTTTTTTTTTTTTTTTTTTTAGTGTTTTGAAATGTGGGGTCAAGGAGGTATTATGCATAGTTAATATATTGTGCTACAGTGTTATTCACAGTCGTGCTCTGTTCTGGAATGACATTGACGTGTCAGACATCTAAATTACAGTGGCAGCATAGTCAAAATACCAGAAAGTGCAAATTACAACATTGTAATTCAGAACTTGGAGGTGGGAGTGGGGAGGTGAGGGAGAGGGGAGAATGCACTTCAAGAAAGGCATCAAGTCAAATTGGATGTACTGCTAATAAAACCTATTTAGAAGAATTGTGTGTATAATTGCAAGTTATTGCAACAAAAATATCAAAACAAGGTTCGTAAGTTGTAGCAATGTATTCAACTGAAAAATGTCTATGCTGTTTTTAGAATCCTTTCTGTGTACCTTCCAGTGGTATATAAAGCCAGCACAGCTGAGGGGCAAAGCAGCATATCATCAATGCAATTGCAGAATGTGGGAGTAAAATCTTGTTCCCACTTCTGCTTTTTTACAGCAGCTGAGCAGGCTAGACTCTTCAGACATGGGCACAGGGGAAGGTGCAATTTTCCCTGCAGGCTTAGTGAGGGAACAAGTAAGATGGTGGGGCTGGATGGGATGTTTCACTGAGCTGAGCAGCAGTGTTCAGCATCAGAGACTGACTCCAGCCTCCAACAGAGGCGACCTCCACAGCAGTCTTTGACAGCCAAGAGTGTGATCTCTTAGAGCACACCACTGAGCCCTGATGTTGTCTGAATTTTAGTAAAGAGACTCTTTGAAGAGCCTGGGAGTGGGAATGTGCAGCTTGCCAATAAAAATACATTGATGTTTTAAAAGATTAGATTCCTGTAATTTAGAGTGGTATCTAGAAAATACCAATCAAGACACAGGGTTTAAAAAGAAACCTGTGAATGCTCAGCTTCACAAAGAGAATGATAAACTTAGCATTTACTAGAATACAAATATGCAGCAGTGAGCTGTAAAAAACATTTATGGCATTTTTGCAACATGGTGGCATCTTTCAGTAGCCTGAGATTTTAATACATATGAAAGAGCTGTTGTATTTTATTGTGTGGCAGTGGTAGGCAACCATCTTCTTTTTAATGATGACCTCAGTATGTCTTGTCTTCTGGATGACAAGCGCATGCTATAAATGGAGCAAATGCAATCTGTTTTCTTTGTGTGTAACTCCATCCATCTGCCATGGTGAGAGTGCTTTAGACAGATCCACACTCTTTGCCTGTGCTCCAAGCTCCTTGGCCTGCAGCCATGCCTGGCTGGGAGGCTGTGTGGCTGTGCTCCCACAGTACTGGGCTTGAGCCGATAAGCTGTGCACAAGCCACTGAACTAATGCAGCTGGTTTAAAGCCAGTGAATGTACAGGCAAAATGAGCTTGTGTTTGTCAACACTGGGCACTGTAGACATGCCTGAGCTGTATTTCCGCTGGTGACAGCTTGTGCAAGTGGAAAGCATGGAGATGTGAACCGGGAAAGGATTGTAGGCTCGCATTCCAATTTTGCTGAAGGACGTAACTTTGAAATCACAATAGTAGGGAACTTTTCTCAGCAGAAACATTAGAGAGTCTCTGTATGAGAGCCTATGACTTATTTTCTTTATGAACTCAGCCATAGTCATTTAATTTTGACAAAGGTAAATGTAAAAATTTGAACTAGGTTTTGTTGTGATCTTCAGTTGTCTTGAAATTGCAGGCTTCCTTTAAAAATTACTCCACAGGACTTTCTTTCAGTGACCCATTTATTTCAGTGGGAGGCTGGTGCAAACCAAAGAATGGCACACAGATAATAGCTTTTTCTTGTTGTTCTTGGAACATACTAAATATGTGTAATGTGGTCATGCTTTGCTTCCATTATGTATCAGGATCTCAAAATCTCAAATCCTCAGTAGCAGAAGAAGCTGTTCGTGTTTTGTTGTGCAGCTCCTTTCAATTCCAAATTGTCTGTGTGGGAAGTACAGAGTAAACTTACCCTAATTCTAAATAACAAGTTGTAACAGCACTGCCTTGTCTAATTTCAAGACTCATTTTTTTAAACATATCCTTTAGATAAAAACATGGAAACTGCCTTAAATGAGATTGTGTGGCACAGTAGTGAATCTGGTGCCAGATGTGCCTTGGCACATCTGTCTCAGGAGGATGACATTTAAGATCAACTTTAATAAATGTTGCCCAGTAACTTTAAAATTTAATGGAAATAATCAGGTACCATAATGAAGCTACAAATATTTTAACCTCTAAAAAAGTTCCCAATACAGATTTTTAAATGTTTTAAATATTGGTAAATTTATTCAAATGTTATTTATTTGCAATATTTTAAAATATATAAAATAGATATGGTATATATATATATATATATATATATATATATATATATGTGTGGTATATATATATATATTATACACACACACACACACTATATATATATATTATATACTAATATCATATACTATATATATATATATATATATATAAATAAAATACATGGTGGGTGGGTAGGTAAGGTTTTTTAAGAGAGAGAAACAAGTATGTTACAGATCTTGGTTAAACATGTCCAGGAGCATGTCACCCATTTGAACTTGTGTGGCCCTGCACTCAGGTTGGTTTCAAAGGCCATGAGACTGAAACAATACACATTTTTAATATATTTGGCAGTATTTTCCTTAGCTGAACAGGAGGTGCCTCTGTATTTATTTCATTTTCCCTACCACCTTTTTTCATACTGTATGGATTGGATTCTTCTCCAGGGGAGAAGAAGTTGTTTCTTAGCATTTAGTTCCTCTCCTTGGACTAAATGAGAGGCCTAAGTCAGAAGGACTGTATCCTAGATTTGTCTTTCTCTCCACTGATGATAAAAGAAGTCCTGACAACTAGAGCAGATGTGGATCCATGAGATTATGTGAGATTTTGACCCTCTCCTACTGCTGTTCACTGTTTATAGACATTGCTGGATTGTTCCTCACCTTCTGAAGCCATTAAGCCATTACATATGGCTTCTTTCAAGTTTAAAGATTATTCCCAAAAATGCTCTTGGTTTTGCTGGGTTTTTTTTGTTTGTTTGGTTTTTTGTTTGTTTGTTTTTTCCGTGGGAAATGTTTGCATTGTTGGAAGAACTGAGTTATTTCTTGTCAGCTTTCAGAAAAGCCATAGCAGTTATGAATCCAGAGATGTTCTTTATTCCTGGATGACTTTTTCTCATTGATTATCTAAATAAATAATTGCAGTTACACTGTTACACACATGGGAACTAGCCAGCATTTTTCTTTTCCTGGATTTGAAATAACTGAATTTAAATGATTGTAAATTATTGTGATTTTTGTACATAATCTCTACATTCTCTTTGCTACTGGCTTTTCTTTAAAGGATAGAAATTAATAAACATACTTTTTGAAAAGCCATTTCAGTAGCAATTTTTATGCAATAATAAGCAAGGAAGTTAAAATACTCCCAACATAATGTTACTAACTACCTGCCTTGACATACCAGAGTAAGTAACTTTGAAATTTATGCTTTATGCAAACTGCAATCATTATAGATACAAGTTTGTCAGAGATCAACTGTGCTAATACTGAAAAGGTACAATAAGTTTGTGAGATTGGTTTCTATACTTTCTTAAAAGGTCCTCTAAAGCCTCTTTGTTACAGAACAAGGTTCAATGCTGCCTGAGGATCTGATCTTTGATCCTTAAGGAAGCTGATCTAGAGGGCATTTCCTTTCGATATTGAGATTTTTTTTCTTTATGCTCTATATTAAAAACGGATTATCTTCTGAGGAATTTACCTCAACTGCTGTGGGCTGTGTTTAAATGGGCTGTTTGCAGTATTTTGCCACCATTTTAGATGTCAATTTTTGTGTATACAAGGACAGTCATGCAGAATAATCTTTAAACAGCATTAGGTACACAAACAAGATGTGAATATAAAAAAAGCTTTGTTTTATTATTATTTAGAAAACAGAATTTTAGTAGAAGAAGAAAGAGAAGATTGATGACACAAGCTGGCATTGTACAGAGGCATCTGCATGTTCCTAGAGAAATATTGACATCTGTGCTTTGCTTTCATCCTTTTCAGTAAATGTTCATATTTGCTGAAAAAGAGATTATCAGCAGCAAGGAAGAGAGAGTAAAATTGGTGATAATAGTAATGCTCCAGCTGAGGGGGTGTACCTCCTAGAAGATGATACTACATTTCAATTTCTTCCTGTTCTGCTTTGAGGGAAAACAAAAGCAAAAAATCAGTCTGGCAATAATTTCATTTTTGTACAGGAAAATATTTTTTTTCCTCTCCTTTAAATTTAAATTTAGCATTTAAATAAGAGTTCAAGTACTATGTATATCTGGCACAGAATAATATGCAGTGCTTTTTCTTTTTTATACTGGTTTCTTAGGTTGATTAAGGTATTGAACAGACAAATACATAGAGCTATTCCTTCCTAAGCTCTGATGCTGTGGTTATGTTAACGTCAGCAACACATACCTGTTGAAAGTAGGTTCTACCCTAGGGTATTTTTACCTGATCTCTTAGATTTCTGAGAATGCTGTGTTGTTATGCATCCCTGAGAAATGCTCCTTTTAGAGCTATTACTGTAAAGTAATTGCCTGTTTAAGATTGATAAAGGATCAGCTGAGTATAATGTAATACGTCATTTCCAGTTAATATTTAATCATTTAATAACAAAGGGCTCTTAAATGTTTAACCAGGAAAGGAATATCTTCCCTCCCAGGCTGGCATGCACAGTATCTGTCAAAAACAGAAGAACCACACCTCTAGAGATGAAATTTTAAACAACTCACTGGCCCCTCATTATTAAAGATCAGATTCTTCCCACCCACTGGTCCACAGAAAGCAGCTCTGTCCCTGTGTTGTACGGGAGAGTCACAGACAGCTGTGGTTATGCAGGCCTGCCTTGAGTGAGCTAAAAGCTGACCCTGGCATCTCTCTGCCATGGCCACAGAAGTGAGAGACACAGCTGGATGGCAGAAGTACCTCTCAGATGACTGGATGTGCCTGGAAACCCTTTGCTGCTTCTGCTCTTCAGAGCAGGATGTTACTGCATCCTCTAACCCATTGCAGAACTGGTTTTGTCATTGGATGTCTCTGGTAGGCTGGGCACTTCTTTTGATATCTTTGGTTTTGGGCTTCTTTCCTCTTCCTTTCTTTGTCAGCACCATATTAAGAGGAACTAAAGCTACAATTCCACTTGAAGGGAAATTAGAAAATTATTGTATAGAAACATCATTTCCTTTCACACAGGAGCTGTAGCTGAGGGCAAAAGAAAGACACCATTGAAAATGCTAATTAAATAGTTGTGCAATCAGTTTTAATAGGTTATAGTACATCTTTTTAGTTCAGTTCACAAAATGTACATGTGCACTTAGTACTTCATTTGATGTTTTGACTTGAGAGAATTGATATCTCTCAGTTTTCTTCAGACTGCACAATTCTGTTTACATGAAAAAATATTTTGGCTGCTGGTATTTTTGGGAAAAAAATGGATGTGAAGATACTACATATTTTTTAAAAAACTGTGAAAAATAGAAAGTAAAGTGCTGTTTCCTAACACAAGACAGATGACATGTGAAAGACTGAGTGGATGGTATACACCAAAATTTTTCTCATCTGCTCTGTCCTGGTCTTTAGTCAAATTTCATTTTGGAAAGCTTCTTAAAGAATGAAATTCAGTCAAGTTAAATATAATTTTGTTTGCTGATACTGAAGTGTAAAGTTATCTACTTCAAGGGCTAACATCCAGTATTCAGTGAAATCTTTAAGTTTGGGGGGTTTTTTTGTGTTGCCACAATTTATCTTTTATCTGGGTAAAATTTGAATATGTGAACTTCAACATATATAATCAGAGCAATCCAATTTTGTGAGAATCTTAGTATTCTGAATAATTTCTGGAGGAGAATATAAATAGAATTCAGTCCTGAGAAATGTCTTTCAGGGTATTTCATTTTACTTTAATGACTTCTGGGAAAATGATGCTCTCTCTTCTTGTAATTTTTGACCCTGTCAATGGATCTTCATTTGGTTATTTCTTGATGTAAATGTACCATTCTCTTGCTTCTTTGCCATGGGCTTTGTCATTTTTTTATGAATGTACAGTACAGTGCCAGGATTTTTTTCTTCATGGAAGCTGTACTAGAACTGCTTTTAGGGGGTGCTGAATTTGTGTTCTACTTTATATCTTACAATGTGAGGAGCTGCCTCTATGCATGCTTAGTAAGCTTTATAGCATCTCTGCTCTCCTTAAAATCAGTGAAAATACTTTTTCTCACATTTGAGAAAGCATGGGAAATGTCCTTGACTTTATTTGTTGGTGGTATGTTACTGCATGCTACAATAGTTACATAGAGATGAGATTCAGCAATTAAATGCCAAAACAACTAGGCTCCAACACTCATGTGTGCTGGATCAATAGGTCCCAGATACTGTGCCAACTGCAATCAGGGGTTTTCAGTTAATGGACATGTCAGATAAAATCCTTTTTTGAATGTAGAAGGTGAATTAGACCTATCTAAGTGGATTATGAACCTATTTTTTTGGACTTCAATCTGAAGTTATTCCTGTATACTGTTTTGAAATTAGATTTTCAAAGTTTGGAAAAAATTACCATATATGTTTGTTTTAGATGAAGTATATACAATTTGATTTCAAATAGTAAAGTAATCTAAATAATGAGTCCTGGCCTGGATGCTGAGAAATCTCTTTTCAAGAGTCAGTACTCACAGTACTTTTCAACCAGGTAACATCATCTTCTGAGATTTCTCTTAAAGTGGGATTTGAGATGTCTTCCAACTCAGATTTGTTCTGAAATATATTTATTCCTATTTACTCTTCCCATAAATTAAGATGATGCATCTTCTCCCTGTAGTCTGAAAGCTCTAGATCCTTCCTTCATCATTCAGTTTTTGACAGGCAAAGTCTTCAACGTGTTGCTATATATATTATTTCAGAAATGCTCTTTGATATATTTTTATCTTTAGACAATAGTTTTGCCTGTCTGTTACCCTTGGTTTGGGTTTTTTGTGAATGTTGAGTTTCTTCTAGTTTATGCTGTAATGAAAACAAAGTTTGACACATTGCTATAGTGTTCCTTCTGCTATGACAGATTTGATTTGAGTAAAACTTTCTCTTACCTGTCAAACAAACAAAATTAAGAGCAGGAGGTCTTCATACAAAGTGCCTTGTGAAAGGTGTGGTGACCTCCGTTACAAAACTAGGAACTGAATAATCTTTCTTATATAGCTGGAATAGGTAAGCTGATCTGTACCTGAGATTTTGTCTTACTGTCTTCATTGTATGAATTATCCAATCCTAAGTATCAACCTACACCAAAAGCCAGCAATGAATAACACAAGTGCTGACTGTTTCTTGGTAGAGAAAGAATTTTTAGCTACTTAATTCCACAAAATATCCGACTGTGTGGCATCTGGAATATCCATCTCTGTTTTCAGGTGCACTACAATGTTGGCAAAAACCTGGCTGACAAAGGAAATCAAAGTGCTGCAATCAAATACTACAGAGAAGCTGTAAGGTATTAGAAATTTTAGTGCTTTAATGATCTTTCCTAAAATTCCTTTCATGTTTAACATGAAGAAAATGCTTAGGTATTCATTTTCATGTTCTGCAGCATTGCAGAGCCAGCAATTTGCATATATTAATACATGTCCATACATAATAATAATCTCTTAAATTTTAAATTTTAGGTTGAACCCAAAATATGTGCATGCCATGAACAACCTTGGAAATATTCTGAAAGAAAGAAATGAGCTCCATGAAGCAGAGGAGTTGCTGTCCTTAGCTGTACAGATACAGTATGTTTAGAGCAATGCTAAGCAGTGTTTTGCACCAACTGAGCCAAAATGATACAATAGGATCTTGTGTTTCCAACGCTTAATTGTCCTCTCTGTTGGTGTTTTTTTCCCAATTTGCCCAGACCTGATTTTGCTGCTGCATGGATGAATCTAGGAATAGTGCAGAACAGTTTAAGAAGGTTTGAAGAGGCAGAGCAAAGCTACTGGACAGCAATTAAACACAGAAAAAAATATCCAGATTGTTACTACAATTTAGGGCGGTTGGTAAGTGCTTTTGAATAAATGATAGCTATGACTGGAATCTGTGTGTCTTTCTGTATGTATATATATATATATAGAAAGATTTATATAATTCTGCTGTACTGTTAAAAGCTGATAGTTATCCCAGTTTGCTTATATTGTATTTTAGGGTGATTTCATACTTTTGGTAGCTTTTTCTATTACTTTCCTGGTATACTTCCTTCCACACAACCTTTGGTAATGCTACTCTATCATATAAAAAAAGCATAAACAAAAATACGGATTTTAATTCTTTTTTCCAAAAGGTATTATTAATCATTTCCCAATGTTTTGCATTCCTTAGTGTGTTCTTAGCTAGTAGAACTATGCTGAAAAATTCAAATTAGATTTTTGAAAATATGTACATTAAGTATTTACTAAATCTCTTGTGTAGATTTCTAAATTGTATGCTGTTTCTTCTCCTTATTCTATTGGTACATGCATACTTGAAGGCAAGGCTCACTTGCAGAGGAAAGAAAAGGAAAATTAGTATATAGCATTCTTATCTTCCATACTACAAGAGTAGTCCTTTTATGTTTATTTTTGTCTCTAAAAAGAAATGCTACTAGAAAGGACAAGACATTAACAACTTTTTAGTGTCTTTAGTGAATGATAGGAAAGTAAAGCAAGTAATAGCAAAATTACTGGATTTTTCTTTTGTTTTAGTATGCAGATTTGAATCGCCATATAGATGCATTGAATGCATGGAGGAATGCTACAGTCCTGAAACCAGAGCACAGTCTGGCCTGGAACAATATGATAATATTGCTTGATAACACAGGTAAAGGTCTCTTTGAATGTTTTAATGAATAATTCAGTGTCTAGAAAAACTTAAACCTTTATCTGTTTTTACCTAAAAGGATCTCTACCTCTTCTTTGGCTACCCAGACCCCCTCTAATAATATAAGAATGCCCTCTGACTCAGTGATTTTAAAGCATCACTTGAAATCCAGCCCATAAATTGAATTTCTGATACTTAAAAGTCCATCATTGTGCAAGCATGTTTGCATTGCAGATTAAATTCCAGAACTTTTTAATCTCTGTTTTCTTGTTCTTCTGAAGGTGTTATCTATTGAAAACAAAATGAAGATATTCTTTTGCCTTAGTCTACAGGATTTTACATTTGTGTGTGTGTGTGTGTGTATGTGTGATACCTGGTTTTCTCTAAAAAATTATGCAGTCAGCTATTTGTAAAAGATGTATGCTTGCAGCATGAACTAATAAGGCTTTGTTAAAACATGTCTTCTCTTTTTCTGCTATCTGGGCTCCCAGGCAATCTAGCTCAAGCAGAAGCAGTTGGAAGAGAAGCCCTGGAATTAATACCTAATGATCATTCCCTTATGTTTTCCTTGGCTAATGTACTGGGGAAATCACAAAAGTATAAGGTAGGTAACTAGAGCTTTTTGACTCTAGGGCTTTGGGTTGGATTCATTGGGTTTTTTTCCATAATTAAACTCTATCTACATTTTTTGTAAAAATTGTTTAAGGAGATCATTGTGGACTATGACTTAGAGAATCTGTTTAAAACGCTTCAGTGCCCTTTTCTACCACAGTATTGGTGTGTGATTCTGTCTTGAACTTGTCCCTCCTTATTTTAGATGCCTGGGTTACAGATGTTGCTGCCCTACACTATGTCAGTGGTCAGTGAAGGGAAATAGGCTCTTAAGCACACTAGAGGGCAGTTAGGGTCTTGTGTTCCCTCACTGCAGAGGGAGAAAGCCTGCATTGAATTACAGACCTTGTTTCAGGAACTCAAAAGGGACAGAGTAGTCCTTGTGCTTTTGCGATTTAATATGTGAATACATATATATAGATAGATAGATAGATAGATAGATAGATAGATAGATAAGAATTCCAGCCTTTTTGCCTCAGACATGATGTAAAATACAGTACTGTGAGTTTGTTAATCCCAGACTGAGGATGGAATACCCGGGTGATCTCAAGATGCTATGAGAGAAAGTACATGCATTGCTCAATGTATTGAACTTTCTGTTGGATGCGGTGGAGCAGCCTGTGAGTGGTACCTCAGCATTAGCTACCTTTATTTGCAAGTAGTAAATGTAATGAACCTGATGAGGATGACTTGTTTTCCAAAGGGAATTGTATCAGATGATAAGCTTATATGACACAGAATAAATCATACACATTTAATATAGTTAGTTGTTTAAACTGACTCTATAATCAGTGATTTATGTATGTGATAGGGACAAATTATTAATCAAGTCCTTGGTGTACCTCTAAAAAACATCATTTACTGAACCTTTTTAGGTTTTTTTTAGGCTTTTAAGGGTTTTGATGTCTTTTTGATAGTGATAATGTTAACAGCACTGCAGGAACATCCTCATTTATATACAAAGTAAGAAGATTCTATGATACGAAACTTATCAGGAGTAAACAGCCCAAGTTGCACCAGGAAAGGTTTAGATTAGCTATTAGGAATTTTTTTTCACAAAAGGGGTTGTAAAACATTGAACCAGATTGCCCAGGGAAGCCGTGGAGTCCACCATTCTGTGAGTGTTCAAAAAATGTTTGGATATGGCACTTGAGGACACGGTTTAATGGTGAACATGCTGGTGGTGCAGGGTTTACAGTTAGACCTCGTGATCTTAAAGGTCTTTTCCAACTTTAATAAGTCTGTGATTCTCAAAATAGATACATCTGTCCAGCAGTTACTGTGACCACTTCTATTTCTACAGTATTGATCATCTGTGGAGCCCTGAGCTGTTCACATTTGAAGCCAGAGCCTGTGACAACCCAGCACTGGCTTTTGTTTGTGTTAGTGATGCTGATAAACACCCAGTTAGTGTTCTTCTAGACTGGCTAGGTTTCTTTCCTGGACACTCTAATTCTTTTCTCTCTCCACCTGAGACTGTTATAAAATGCATATTTTAGGTTGGTTTAACAAAGTTCCAGAAGGATACAAATTACCATCCAGAACAAATAAGGTATGAGTTTATGGAGGAGGTAATTGCTAGAATTATTTTGGTGAGTCAGGACTGTGGAAGAATAGAGGATTTTATAGTCATTCATCAGGGAGAACATGTAGCATGACAGAATACAGAGCATTTACAATGAAATAAAGTTAAATAAGTTGAAAACAAGATAGAAAAATTTTCCAGGTGTACGAGAGACAAGTCTGGCTTAGTGGATTTAAAAAATAAAAAATAAGATAGTGGTTTTGATTGCCAGCCCTGAAAGGTTATTATGCTGCAGGAGAATGTGTTGGAGACAATGTAGAAGTAAGAGTAGGGGAAAGTGCAGCTTTTAAGTCCACATTCTGAAAAAAGCAAAAGAAATAGTGGAGCCCAGGGAAAAAAAAAAAGCAGGGCACCAGTGAGTGTTTTAATAGTTCCATATGGAGTAGTAGTTTTGTGCAGAGCTTAACTAGTCACTAAATACTGATGTGTTAGTGAGAGCAAATTAAGGGAATTGAAAAGAGGACTCACAAAGGTTATGCTCTCAGCAGCTGTATTTGGCATTGCCTGGAAAGAGGAGATACAGATTTGTTTGAAATGGGAGAATGCTTACTGACCAAAAAAAAAGCATGAAAAATTCAGATTTCTTGTCCACCCCCTGAGCATGTAAAAACAGAGAAGTGGATGGCTCTTCAAGGATTTTTATTGAATAGAACGGGAGGGGAGGAATGGGGGATGGAGACTGTCAAGGTGATGGAGGTAATTTTCAGAGTGCTGCCTGGCTGTGTCTGATGTGTTGTATAACCTCAGGCAGTTAATTTATTAGGTTACTCATTATGTGCCTCTATAGAAGTTGCCACTATGTTGGCTCTGTTGTCACACAGGAAGATTTGTTCTGGGGTTTTTTGTTATCTCTTATTTTAAAAGACATGGAGTCAAAAAGTTTTTACTATATTGTGAGAAATAATCCTTCCAATAAGCACACAACATTCTCCTTCAATTTCAAATGCACTTTGATTTTCAGCAGAAGATAGGTTTCCTACATCACAAAAAACAAAAAATAGCCCTTTATTTTGTGTTTGTATCTAGTGATGAATGATTTATTGTTCCAGAGAGAAAAGCACATAAAGGATGAGCTGTTTCTGTGGTTTTGTTTGGGTTTTTTAATTAACATCTGTTATACCAAGTTTGATTCTCCTTTGAATGCTTGTTCTTATCTCAATTGATGAAGAACCAAGCTATCTTTAGTTCTTTGAAAAAGATGTGTGCTATATTTTTGTTACATATACATCTATGCTTTTTTTGTAAAAAGTGCAATAAATTGAAACCATTCAGCATTTTTTGTATTTGAAATAAAGCCAGACTACAATTTTGTGGCCTTGGCAGCAGATGGAAAGCGGTGTGCTTACCCCAAGCCTTTGCTATATGCAAGCTGCAAGTTTCTTGGCAACACTTGAAGATCTGGCAAGATGCAGCAATTTGAAATACCACTGATGTACTGGAATGTAGATTTACTCCATATAGCCACAGTAATATGAATATGATGCACCTTAAATAGCCTTTAAACAACCACTACGCTTCTACTAGCTGCTGAGCAAAGTAGTGTGATAAAAATATTCTCAGCATGGAGTTGAAGATGTATGGTAATGGCAGCCAGCTCTTGAATATCTATTTCATTTAATTATCTGGAAGTGCATTTCACTGTCCTTCAGCAGTGAAAGGATGCAAATCTGTACATTAGGTGCTCCTCCTCTGTGTAGGTGGCAACTTTTAGGCATAAGGCTGATTTAAATGGTCAGTATAGCTTTCATTTTGATTGCTGTTAACCTACCCAGTGAGGATAAAAGAGATTAACTAGACCAAAATACTAAAATTTGGGAGTGGGAAAAAGCACAACTTTGTGGGACTTGAAATTACTGCATGCTTTCAAGTGCCAATCCACTGTTGATTTTTAGGATTTGAGAGTTGTATGAAAAGAGGAGGTTATCTTGCATCACTTGCCAAATTTTTGAGTCTCAGTATGTTTCTCAGGTGACTGAGAAACATGGAAATCATGAAATAATTTTGCCTGGAAACGACATATAAAGGTCATCTAGTCCAACCCCTAGCCCAAACCAGTGCCAGTTCCAGCTGAATCCTGAGTATTTCAGTCAGTAGAGATTCTGTAGATTCTATAGCCTCTCTGGACAGCATCTTTCAATGCTTGACCAACTTTATCATAAAAAAATTGATGTTTCCTTAAATTGGAATTTCTTGTATGCCAGTTTCCATCCATTATGTCTCACCTCATCTCACAGACATGTGAGAAGGGTCTGTTTCCATCTTCTCTGTATTATCTCATTAGGTAGTTGTAGGCAGCACCTTCATCTTCTCTCCTGAAGGCTGAAAAGATGCAGTTCTCTCAGCTGGTCTTTGCACATCTTGTGCTTCAGCCCTGTACCATTTTGGTGGCTTTCTGCAAGACTTACTGGAGCATGTCTTTCTTGTAATGGAGACCCCAGCCTGAGCACATACTCCAGGTGTGGTCTCAGAAGTGCTTATCAAAGTCACATGGCCACCAGAGGCCATTCCAGCCTCAACCATTCTGTGATTCCTGCTAGTCTGTTTCTCTGCCTGGCCCAGGTCCCTCAAAATAGCTGTTCTCCCTTCCAATGTATTTCTTACTCCCTCCTCTTAGGTGCTATCTGTAAAGTTTTGAAACTGCATTCAGTCCCATCATCCAAAATATGAATGAAATCACTAAACAGTATGGGTTTCAAAAAAGACCAATGCATCCAGGAACTCTAATAGTCTGGATATGAGAATGCTGGAGCAACTGCTCATCCCATAGGAAAGCAATGCTAAAACTTGCACTATGGAGGTAAATTCGCAGACATCTGGTTCCTCTTGTTAAATCCTATCCAAATATTCCTTGTCCTGAAACAAATTCAGAATCACAGAATAGTTGGGGTTGGAAGGGACCTCTGGAGATTGTCTCACCCATCCCCCTGCTAGAGCAGGTTGCACAGAATTGCATCCAACAAGTTTTGAGTATCTCCAGGGAAGGACACTGCACAACTTCTCTGGTCAATCTGTTCCAGTAGCTGTCACCTGAAGAGTAAAGAAGTTCTTCCTCATGTTCAGGTGGAACTTCCCATGCATCAGTTGCTGCTCATTGCCTCTTGTGCTGTTGCATGGCATGAATGAGAAGAACCTGGATCCATCCTCTTGGCACTCTCCCTTCAGATACTTAGCCATTGATGAGATCCCCTCTCAGTCATCTCTTCTTGAGGCTGAGCAGGCCCAGCTCCTTCTGCCTTTCCTTATAAAAGATGCTCCAGTCCCCTCATCATCTTCATAGCCCTCCACTGGACTAGCTCAGAGAACCCTGGGGTTTGTCATTTCCTTGACCTATGGAGATGAAGGCACTTTCTGCATGAGTCTCTCCTGGCTTGAGAATGGCGGCCTCAGCTGTGCTCAGCAATGCTTTTAGTTTGGGTTTGAATTTGGACATATGGGGAGGCTCTTAAGTCACTCAGAGCTGAGTGACTCAATCTTGACATCAGAAATTTCTTTTCCCCTGAAGGGACCCTTACAGAGAGTTATTTCATGCTTGACATGAGAAGATGGTGGAACCAAAAATCTGGCTGACAGGCTTTCTTTTTCAGTAGAGCCTGTGATTTATTTTAAGCAGTGAAAGCTTAGCACAAAGGAAAGGACTATTCTCCATTTTACTGTTCTCACATACCTCAGACAGCAAGTATGTGCATTCAGATGGAAGCCTACCACATTGAGGTAATTTTATCTTCAGGTCATTTGCATTGAAACTGAATGAGCAACTTTCCCTAGAGCACAGCACAACATAGAAATCTATGTAAAATTTGCTCTTAAGTATCTAAACTTGCATGTTAGTGAGTAAATATGCTCCATTTGGATTGGGGGGGGGGGAGTTTTTAAACTTCTGCAGGAAATATGCTCTGGGGAAAGAGGCAGCAATATTAGCAGCTAGTTTGGAAAAACAGAATTGTTTTAATTAGAGAATAAATTTAGTAGTAAATTATACTCTGAATATTAGGTGAGGGACCTGAGGTTTTCTAAGACTCGTGATACTCAGATATCACAAGTCTTAAGAGCACACATTGCAAACAGTAATACAGAGAAGGTAACTGGGGAGGAAAATATGAAGGATGTTGCATGGCATGATATGATTTGGCATGTTTTTTAAGTAAAAGATAGTCAGCTACTCTTTACGGGGAGCCACACTGAAACATCTGTTTGAAAGGGATGTACTGGAATGCCCCTATTTTTAATGCTAAAACTACTGTAAAAGGGAAAGTGTCTATAGGTAGTTTGCTTAGATACTAAATTACATTTCCTCAATTTGATTGCATAAGTAGGGAAAAGTTCAGCAGGTAATGTTTGAAAATACTATAACTATTAAAAAAGGTACTTTAGGTAAAAGTTCACTAGTGCTTAATAAATTTCTGCTAAAATAACAGCAGCCTGTGAAAACATGACACTTATTTGCAGCATTATTACTGGTTTCAACAGGCTGTAGCCACCTGAGCTACAGGATCAGGCAGGCTTAGGATATTTATATGGTAGTATCATATAGATATGGCATAGTTTTGGAAGGTTTGTAATTACAGTGGTGGGTAAATTTGGCATTGTTTTATATATATGAGAATGATCTTTCCTGATGACTTGTTATTTTAAATTATTCAGGAATCTGAAGCTTTGTTCCTCAAGGCAATTAAAGCCAATCCAAATGCTGCCAGTTATCACGGTAATTTGGGTAAGAGCCTTTCTAAATCTTATCAGCTATATTGTTTATTTGCTTCATATTCATTGTGTTTAAAAAGAAAAAGCAATCTTTTGCGCCTTCTTCCTGCTGGGCAGATTTCTATTTTACTTTCTAGAAGAACTGCCAGCCAGAAGAACAGGGCACTAAAGCCAGAAAAGCTGTCACACGATATGACAGATCAAGAGGGCTGCAAAATCCAGCCCAGAGGTAGCTGCACTTTAGTGTCTGCAAATTGGTTCATTTATGCTCTGCTTGTAACCGCAATGAGCTCACCAGATAAGAGCTGCCATTTATGGCTCCATTGTAATTCATTCCTTCATCATTCCCATGCCAGATCTGCTCCCAGGCTTTGCTCCTGCATTTGGCAACAGAACAAGCAGCTACTGTGCCACCAGCCAGTGACAGACCCTCGCTGGAAACAAATACCTCAGTGTTGTTCTCCAAGTGATTGGCAAGATTGTACGTTATTTAACAATATTGCTAACGAAATTCCCCATTGATGTTCCAGCTGTGCTTTATCATCGCTGGGGAAACCTTGACTTGGCGAAGAAGCACTATGAAGTTTCTCTGAAGCTTGATCCCATGGCACCGGGAACCAAGGAGAACTACAACCTCTTAAGAAGAAAACTGGAGCAGTTGCAAAAGAAAGGCGGTGCCTGATGCTCCTTTTCAGGTTGCCCGTGCATGCTGTTTACGGCTGCTGTTACATGGGTACTTCTGACCATGTACAGGCTTCAGTCATCATTGCTCAAAAACAACACCACCAGCACCGTACACTTGAATGTCCAGTTTTGCCCTCCTACAGATCCTAACATTTCAGCTTGAGGGATCGTTTTTATTTTTACTTGAACTGCTTTTAAAGTCCATTAGAACATTTTTATAGGTATATGAAAGCAATGCAGATGGAATTTCACAGCATACACGTGTAATTTGATGTCTTCATCTGACTTTTTAGTAGCAGGATGAATAGCAGGAGGCAGTTTTATTTCTGAAAGTGATACTTAAAAGTGCAATTTCCTGTTTAAATCCTGATCTTTTCAAGTATGAAAAATATCTGTCCACTTCAGTTTTATTACTGCCTTCCAGTGCCAGTCCTGCAGAGCCAGTGGAAGAAAGAATTCTCTCCAGCACATCAGTCTACTCATATAATTTGAGTTAAGCCCTTTTGCTCATTTCTCTCTCCAGCCTGTGAAGTGTCACATTTGTACAGGAGTAAATAAGGGCAAGGATTTGACCATAAATGTCTGTCAGCCAGTGTACTGCTCAGGTATGCCTGAGTGTAGAAAACACTGTTGGATGAAGACGGAGATTTTAGCAAGCCGCTAATGAAAAGAAGGAGAGGCAACAGAGGAGTCAGGTAGAGTTTCTGTTCTCACAGGCAGCCTCATCTACCACAGACAACATGGACAAGTCAGAATTGCTGTAGCTCCTGTGGCAGGTCAGTGGTTTAAATACAGTATAGTGTCTGTAGGAGCTAATTGCTGTGTTCAGGCAATTCAGTGCTTTTTGGTTAAGGATATTACACCTTTCAGCTCCTATATTCCTTGGGAATAAAGAGAGAATTTCTGTGGAGCAGTAACTGTGCAGGAGACCTGACCTTGGCTGTTGATCTGTTACCTGAAAGAACTTGGCTTCACCTTTGTCTCCCATGGCTCATGTGTTTGCTGAAGGGACAGATAAATAAGCATAGTTGTTAATGCATAAACTGAGCACATCAATGTGACATGATTTAGAGGTGGTTTATGTTGATACCATGTTACCTCTTAAAAGGGGCTATGCTTTAATACACATTTGAACTCTGGCTGTCCAGAGTTGTTTGTCATGTATTATATATTTACATTCCTGCTTCAGGAAGTAGTAACATGTCTGTTTATTTGCTGGTGGTTGGTTTTTTGAGTTTCTTTGGGGTTTTTTGAGATGTTTATTTTTGTTTATTTGTTTAAGATTGGAAGTTTGCTATTGGGTATGAAAGCTGGGGAACTTTACCTGTCTCTCCATATTTCTTTATTCTTGCCATCCATGTCCCTTGGGAGAAATTGATCAGCACAGTATGATCAAAGCTTGCTCAGGTACTACAAGTCATGCAGGTACTTTAGTGTACTATTTTTGCCACACTAACTGTAGATCTAGCCAGCAAGGCTGTTGCAGTGTGGTGCTGTCCACCAATTTGGCTTTGAACAAACAAACATGGCTACATACTGGTTTGTTTTAGTTGTGGTGCCACAGGCATGCATGTGTGCTCCTCTCCTACAAATACAGCCTGCTTCTCAGTGGGTTTCTCAGTGGGTAACATAGGGTACAAAGCTGTGGCAATTATTTCCATTTCTTCTGGTTTCTGTACAAAGTTTTCAGAAATTTGTTTCTGAATATGATCCAAGCATGCTCTTTGATAAGTATCTGGCAAGCAGAACACTGCACCAGTATGGCTAATGATCAGCCTAGCTTAGTACCAACTTTTGTATCTGAAAGGTGATGAAATAGATATACCCTTCAGTACAAGCAACATGTTCTTAAGGCTTTCCATACATAGCCTACTATTCATCAGAGAGAGAGAACACATAGCTTCTTCAGTCATGAGGAATTAAAGAGTAGGGATCTGCCTCGATGAGCTAATTTATAGCAGAAAATAAATATGTTTACTATCATCAGGTCTTTTCTGTATATTTGGAGTATGACATCCTGAGTTTAAATTATTATTCTCATCATAAAATCCACATGTGTAGTTTTCCCTGTTGCTTTCCATATCAGCTTTAAAGACATCCACTAGATCAATATTATGTATGAGGGATGAATTTTTTCTAGGTCATTATAAACCAAAGTTGTAGAAATTCCTCTGAGGAAGTCCTTTTATTCAAAGTCTTAAGACAGAAGAGACCAACAAACAAATCAGATGTTTTGTTAGTATTTGAAAATGGTCTTTACTTCTCAGTACAGACAACATAATTTTTTCTTGATTAGCTTTCTGGCTACCTGTATATATTTTTTTTTGTTTTGTTTTATATAATATTTACTGCTATAGAAATTCAATGTGATTACTTGTATGATGGTAATATGAAGCATACCCATATGGCTGAGTTTAATGTTGAGGCAAAATTGTGTTTGAAAGAAGCCACAAAGATGACTGCTTTTGTAATAAAATCTTCCTTAAGACTTTTAAGAATACTAAATATTTTTTTACTTTATTTTCAGAAATATTTTGAAAGTGCAAACAGTGCAGTGGCTTTTATTAAAATTGTTATAATGTTAACCTTTTTATTGGTTTTTCATACCTCAAAACTGACTCCTGGAACAGTGCAGAACACTAAACTTCAAAGAGAAAAATGTGAAGAAAAAGTTGGCTTGTACATAACTGTAGTTATTGCCTATCTTTCCAGCATGCTGGATTTTTTTTCCCCATTGCTAATTCCAGAAGATTAAAGTTTCCCTATCAGTTGGCCTGTTTGATTCTCTAGGGAAATTACAAAGCCTTTTTTCTTTTTTTTCTTTTTTTTTTCTTTTTTTTTTCTTTTTTTTTTTTTTTTTGAGAATGATTACTTGTTCAGATATAGTTCTGAGAAGAGAAACAGAATGATTTAATGCACAAACTGGAGTCAGGAAAATAATCACAAAGACTGCTATGGATATTAGTCTCTTTTCACCAAAAACTTCCAGTGAAGGTCCCTAATTGTATGTCTCTGTTGTCTCTAGACCAATGACATGTACATGAAGTTTCCTGTTATTTAATTTCATACTGTTTAAACTTTAGAGATGTGGGTTGTGTGTGTGTGTGTTTATGGGCACTAAGAAATAAAAATCTATAATACTTTTGAATGGTTTGTTAAAAATATTTGGCCTATTCACTGGGAACCTTTTCCTTCATATTTCAGATATTTTTATCTGAGCTATTCATCCTAGTTTCTCTGTATAGTCACTGGGGGGAAAAAAACATCTTTAGGATGGGAGAAGTCATACTTGAAAGAGATATTTGTCTTCACTAACTTCAAAGTAGCTAAGGTGATCAGCTCATACACATGAAGAAAAGTCTCACTGCTGCTTTCAGTTGAAGTAATCTGATCCCACACATGAAGTAATCTGGTCCCTCTAGCAGTCTCCTACATTACTTACACCAAGAATGTGAAGACAGGCATTGAAGCAAACTGGCAGGGACATGCCTTGAGAGGGCAGCTGGATGAGGGAATGGGAGAAAACAAATGAATGGATGAATTTAAAATAAATGACTGATAAAGCATTGAGCAACAAATCCCTGTGTATAAAAAGAGAACATTCACATTCAGTTCAATTCATTGCTAGCTTGTTTATGTTTCAGTAATGAACAGTAGCAATTTCTTATTTAATTGAATTTGGGTGTCTTTCACTCCTGTTTTAAAAAGCAATTCTAAAGCAACTGAACATTTGCAACAGTGAGATTTATACTTTTCCTTAAATTTGCAACAGTGAGATTTGTATTTTTTCCCTTAAGTTCCAGTTGCTATTTCAAGCTGTAGGTATTAGAATGCTTAATGTGATAGCACTGTGTTTCAGTATGGTGAGGGTTTTTTCGTTTTGATATCTTTTGATATTTATTTGCTCGTTCCTGCCTGTGTCCCATATTTCACATGAGTATTGGTATATTCACATACCTGTCATTACATGTAGGCTCCTATGTGCTTCTCCACTTGGCCCTTTCTCTGAATAGTGCTCCCTTCCACAGCTCTTGGGGTGTCTCTACCAAATGTGTGTTAATGAGGGCACATTTAACTCAAAAAGACTAAATTTTGCTGGGAGCAAAAGTGAGATCACATGGCTGGATTTCTGTGACATAAAAGCTGAGGGAGCCAAATTTGTGTCGTAGAACACCATAAGCAGCAGGTGCCACTGGCATTTCAGACTGTGCTGGGCTCCACTATCATGTGAAGTGGTTGTACATAGGTATAATGTTATAAACACAGCAACTTGAACTCTGTGCTTTAAAGAGAAAGAACTATGTATCTCTCCAAGGAAGAGAAAGAAGAGGATGTGCACACCTGCATGGACTCTTGAGCATTGGAGGACTGAGTACTTGGTGTTAGAAAGTTGCACTGCCGTGTTGTGGCATGGGTGTTCAGCGTGTGTCAGTGATGATACGTGTCAAGTGGTTCAGGGCTTTTTAAAATAAGTATTTTTGTTAGGAAAAATCCCTACAGGTACTGAAACTGGTAGCTTGTGATTTCTGAGCTGAACTTTTTTTATGTAGAATTAATCACTTAGACTGCCAATGGTATGTTCCAATTTATTTTCAGCTGAGCAGGGAGTAATTACATTTTTAATGAAGCCATGAAATAAATCTGCATTTTGCTATCTTTTTTTTGCATAGATTTTAATTGTGACAGTGGTGTTTATTTTTGTAGTAAGTTTTTGATTCAGGGTTCTGCTACAAACTAGGAAGAAAACCCTGGGACATTCTTCCTATTAGAGTAATAGTTCAAAATCTTGATTCAGCACAAGTCTATTGATGTTGAATGTGTGTGCCTAAACAAACAAACAAAAAGCAGCACCTGAAGAAAGCAATGGAATACTTAACTAATTAATTCAGTCTCTAAAGTGATAATATATAGAAAGCAGGAGCTACTGCCTCAAATGCTAAGCAACCTTCTCTGCCAAAATCTGATATTTTACCCATTGTGCAACAAACCAATAATGACACACTTAAGAGAGACACTGATTATTTATTTCAGAGTTGCACTATCGGTGGTATTGCACAAAACACACACACTAATTATCAGAACTTTTTACTATTTATAGAATTTAGCAAACAAAATTATTAGTGTTCATTGGCTACAAGTTACATCATTTTCTTATTAACTCCTATTCTTTTATTCTCTTGCTTCTCATGCTAATTAGTCCTATGCTCAGTCTTTCTCTTCTTTGGGGTCGGTGGTCTGTGAGCTGGTGGTCACAATCTCCCCCTGATGGAATTATAATTTACCCAGTCAGAGCTGATTGCAGCACAATCACTGGATTGGGTTTATTAGTTCCTATTTTATTTTGGGAGTTCTGCCAGATGTCTTTGTGGCCTGTAAATTCAAAACTGTGTCCACTATCAGTGGTACATTCCCCTAGGTCTGAGATCATTGAAGCATTTCAAGCTCTAAATCCTAACAAGGCAATTCTACCAAGTAATTTGTTTTTCTAACACCTGGACATCACTTAGAGCTTGCTTGTTAGCTGTTATTTGCTCACAGATTGAATATCCCTTCTTGGTGATTAGGCTTATAAGCATACAAAGAGCAAACATCAAAGAACATCCTTTCTTAAGAAAATTTTTATATGTATTTACATATACATACTTAATAATGTTCTTTGGCAACAATCCTACCTAGTGTTATAGATGAAATAGAATTATTGAATGGAAATTGGGTAAAAAAAGTGAGTAGTAGTCTATAAAAGATACAACCTGGCTTCCACTTAGTCAGGGAGGAAGAACTGACACCAAAATATCACCTGCTGTCCCAGTAACCAGGCTACAGAAAGGTACTTGTATGCTCCAGAGAGAATCATAGAATATCCTGTGTTGGAAGGGACCCATATGGATCATCCAAGTCCAACTCCTGGCCCTGCATGGATAGGTCCTGTGTGCAAGTCACACCGTGTGCCCAGGAGTGTTGTCCAAAACACTTCTTGAACTTCATCAGGCTGATGCCTGACACTTCTCTCGTAACCACCTGTCTAAAAAGCCTGTTCTAGGGCTCAACCATCCTTTGGTGGAGAAACCTTTTTTCTGATACCCAACTTAAACCTTCCCTGAACCAACTTCACAGGCCATTCCCTTGGATTCTATCACTGATCACCAGAGATCAGTGCCTCTCTTGTTTCCCCTCATGAGGAAATTGTAGAGTGCAATGAGGTCTCCCCTCAGTCTCCTTCAGGCTGAACAGACTGCTCCTCATAAGGCTTCTCTGGACTCCTCACCGTCTTCAAAATCTTCCTTTGGACACTCTCTAAAGCTAAGTATCTTCCTTATACTGTGGCACCCAGAACAGCACACAATATTCAAGGTGAGGCCACCCCAGTACAGAGCAGAACAGAGCAGGACATTCCCACTGGTGCTGCTGAGCCTGATGTCCCCCAGTACACGCTTGGCCTTTCTGTCTGCCAGGGCACTGCTGACTTATGTTCAATTTGCCATGGGCCAGGACCCCCAGGGCCCTTTCTACAGCACCGGCAGAAAGAGCATCTCACTCTTATTCCTCCTATCGACGCATTTACTTTAAAGTGATTTACTGTGAGGAACTCGCACATGCTTTGCTAGAGAGCAAACTGATCCCTACGGAGCCAGCTTAAGGGAATCTGGCTGGTAACTAGAAGCTGCCTGCAAAGGTGGTCAGCAGAAAGGCACTTAGCACCCTCGAAGTTTAAAACTTCTGCTTCAGCAGGCTCAAGACCAATCTGTGCCTGCAGCCAAACTCCGTTCCTACAGAGTAGTCAACAGCGTTTATAAAATAAGCGGTTTTTTAACAGGTTCTCTAAAGGCCAGATTGGCTGCCAAACGTTGCACTGCTTCACGCGTTTATTACGGCCTCCAGCCGGCGAGGCCCCGGCCTCGGAAGCGGCCCTTCCCGGGGCGCCGGGCGCTCCTCCCGCCTTGGCAGCGGCCGCGGGCTATCCGGCTCTGCCGGCCCGAGCCCGCCTGGCCGCCCTGTCCGCGCTCCGGCCAAGCACGATCCCTCCCTCTGGCAGCCGGGCCGGCTCCGGCCGGGGGCTCCGGCCAGCAACCCCGGCTCACCCCCGGCCCCGCGCCCGGGCTCCCCGCGTTGCCCCGTCCGCAGGGGAGGGAGCGCGGGCAGGCGCCGCCCCACGCCCCGCTCCGCCCCGCCGCCTATTCCCCGGAGAGGCGCCCCGGGACGAGCAGAAGGCAGAGGCCGCAGGCTGGAGTGGAGGCGTAGAGGCAGCGCTGGCGAGTGAGTGTCCCGAAGAGCGGCGGGCAGAGCGGGGCGGGGCGGCTGGGCCGGGGCCGGTCCGCCCTCCCCACACGTGATGCCGTGGGGAAGCGCTGAGGGGAAGCGGAGGTGGCGGCACGGGCTGCGGGAGGCCCGGCGGCGGGCAGGGACTCTGCCGGCGGGCAGGGACTCTGCCGGCGGGGCGGCATTGTGGGGAGAGCCCTGCCGGGAGCGCCCTGCGGCTCGGGCCGCGCTCCGAAAGCCACGTGGGAGCCGGCCCGGGCCGGCCCTGCTAGCGGCGGGGAGCCTGGCGGGCGGCTCGGGGCTCCCAGCCGGGACAAGGGCACAGCAGCGCCTCTGTGTGCGCGGGCGGCCCGTCGGTGATAGAGCTGAGTGCAGGGAGAGCTGTCCCTGGCGCTGGACTGGCCAAGGTGGTCGGGCGCATCCTTTAAACAGAAGTGTTCATTATGATCCAAATACTCCTTTTAGTAACATACCTTTGCCCTTGTTATGGGTTAGTGATATGTGTTTGCGGAGCCAATACCTAAACTAGAGGGAAAAGAGAAAGGAAAGAGTTCAGGTACCATAGATGCAGAGTTCAGGAGAAGCTGCCCCTGCCCACTGTGAGGCTTGAAAATAGGTGGTTTGAGGCCCCTTCCAACCCAGACCATTCCATGACTGTACATCCTTACAAGATAGCATTTCAAAAGTTTTTTTTTTTTTGGTTTTTTTTGGTTTGTTTTTTTTTTGCCTGCATTTCTTGGACCAGAATGTTTGGGGTGGGTGTTCTTTTTTTTTTTTTTTCCCAATTCACCTTCATTTTGATTTTCATTTTGCTATACTTTCGTTCCCCCACCTGTTCTGTATCCTTTTCCATTATAGAGTTACAAAATCTTTTTGGGTTTGCGTTAAGGTTCATTTAGTTATATCTGTGTTAATTCCAGACAATTAATTTCCTCATTTTTTGCTTCAGGTATTTTTTAATTTGCTGCTTCTGTAATTTTTGCTATGCTTTGAAAATATCAAGGTAACATCTTCTATAGACCTGCACATACAGTGGCACAACTGTAAATATCTCCATGACCAAATTGTTTCCCGTAGAACTCTGTGAGGAATGGACTTGTTTTATATACTCTCTAGCTTAAGTGGGCAGTCAACCTGGAAAAGCAATTTTTTGGCAATTAAAGTTGCTCATTGTGTGACAAAGGCTATTAAGAGAGGCCTTAAATTTCACATCTGTGAACAAAACATGAGTAAATTTTCATCATTCTTCTCCCCTCCTCTTGAGAGAAGTTTTAAAAGCTTAGACTGTCTCTACAGTATATTTAACTGGCACTCATCTCCTGTCCTCCCTCTGTCATAGCTGCCAAAGTCATATGAACACTAACATGTCTTGTTAGCTAAGTGTAGAACAGCTTTCTCCTGCCATGGTTAAATAAATGCTAAACAGAACAGATGTCTCTTTTACTTGTCTGTCTCAAAACCTGAGTTTTCAAAGAGGTTACCTACTAAACAAAACAAAAAAAATGGCCTTTCCATGCATTGCTAATGTTTTTAAATCTGTACCTGACTGCTGACAAATAGTAACTACTTTGTACGTGCATCACGCTTCATTTTCCTTGGGTTCTTGCAGCCTGTTTGCTCCTCACTTTCCAAATTAGCATGGTTTTCTGCCATCAGTTTTGCAAGCAAGTTTCTTTGAGCTTGTTCATGAGTTTGTTTTGAGACCACTGGAATGCTGAACACAGCTTCGCTCCATCACGCAAGAAAGCATGTCATGTTGTTGGTATGTGTCATGTCATCTACTCCTCATAGCTTTTCTTTTTGATGACTGTATACGTGTGATTGGAGTTTTTTGTTTCTCATTTTCTCCTGTCATTCAGCATAGAAATATTGCTTGGAGTGCTTTAATTACTGCAGCGTCTCCTTTTTTATCCTTTAGAGAGACTTCCCATGTCAGTTCATGCTTTCCTTGGCTGATGTTTGACATGGAAATCTAGGTGCCTCCGGAGAACAGAGGACACAAGCAAGGCCTGGTTTGCAGCAGATGTCCTGCTGTCTCTGCCACCCACTGTTCTGCTGAGCACTGCCTCTTCCCTTGGAAAGTGTCATCTAGCACTGGCTTTAGCCTTGCTCTGAGTGGGAGGCTGGGTAGGTGACCTTCAAAGGTCCCATCCAACCAACATTCCTCCAAGTCTGTCTGTACATTCTCATAACTCCCAATAGTAACCCAGCTGTCTATTTTAAAGGAAGTTTTCTCTTGAAAATTACTTTCATCTGACTGCTCATGTAACCCTGGGTTTCGCCAGTTCTACTTCTCTTGTTTATACGGTTGTGTTTGTTCTTGGGGAACTTCAGGGAGATGAGGTTATGTGACTGCCTGATCTACATTGTGAATGTGCAAGTGTAAGTACAGGCACCAAGGTATAGTCATGGTGGTGTCATGGAGTGAAATAAGAGAGTAAATTCCAGGGGTATGTTGTGGCATTTGCCTTCTGCTGCTAGCTCCGGTATGCTTTTACTCTCTAATGGATTAGCCAAATTATTTTTCTGTAATTGAATTTTTCTGTAATGAATGCTATTAAGAGTTACTGTTGGTAGAAGAAAAAGACTCTACATTTCACTGTAGTTTTTGTCAATTCATTTTTGGAGCAATGCACTTTTCTATTCCTATTCAAGTCTTCTTGTATGTCTCTCACACTCTAAAAGTTCTTTGAACTTGAACCTGGTCAAATCATTTTCATTATGTTTTTTATTTAAGTAGAATGTAATGTGAAACTTGAATGACATTTTAAATGACATGAACTGCTTAAGCAGAGATCATGTGCTGTAACAGAACGCATTTTCTATATGAACTGATGCTGCCTTTTTTTTCTCATCTTCCGTAGATTTTTTGCAGTAATCTGACAGAAAGGGTTAGTATTACATAGATAATTGAGTACGAGACAGGGGAAATGGATGGACCCAGTCATGTCACTGAGTTAGCAAATGCAACACCCCTTTTCATTCTGTCTCTCCAAAGAGGATGTTTAATACCTTTTTTCTTTAGAAATCGAACTATTCAGGCAGTAGTAAATCACTGTTCTTAACCCAGAATCTGTAGCTATCCAGAATTTTCTGCTCTTTTTCACTGCAAAGGTTTAATTACATTTTATGGACCATGTCAGATACAGCTCTCTTTTCTCCTCTTCCAATTAATGTTAAAGAAGGATGGGCTGTAGCAGGATAATATCATGTCCTATTGATTTACCATTACAGTATTGTTGAAGAATGGCCTTTACATTAAGATTCTTGGCCACTGTGATTTCTGTAAGTGTGTCAGCTATGTGCTCTTAACATCTTGAAAAAGCATATTCGATAACACTGTCACTCCTGATTTCTCTGCCTTACAAGACACCTCTTTTCCTTTGAAATTACCTACATAACCACCTCTCTCTGCAGTGTTTTGACTGTAATTGCTCATGACCTTTACTAACAGCCAGAGTTATCATTGTATTGCTGACATTCTGACAGAAGTTCTTGGTCATGTAGAATTGCTATGTCTCATCCTTTCCCTCAAGCACTGCTTTTTTTCCAGTGCTGTGGGTTGCTGCCTAATGCAAAGAAGATGCCTGTACCAGGCTTCAGTTGTGTGAGAGTAGCTGTATTAGAATAATGCTGCAATTTGAAAAACTGTGCTATCAGATAATACCAGAGTAACTGCAAGTCTCTGTATCTTCTTTCTCTCCCCTCATTTTGTGTAGCCTGATGCAGCCCACAACTTTTATCACAGCAAAATTCAGGTTGGAAGGGAGGTTCGGAGTCACTCACTCGTCCAGCCTCCTTACTCAATGCAAGGTGGTTTGTGTGGCCTGACCAGGTTGCTCAATGTTTTATCCAACATGTCTTGACAACCTATAGGGATAGAGACTACATGACACCTGGGCAGCTTACTTCAATTTTCATCTGTATCATGAGAACCCTTTTCCTTGCATCAGTTTGGGGCCTCTCTTACTTTGGTTTATATCTATTGCTTTTCAACTCTGACATGCACTGCTGTAAAGACCCTGGCTGTGTTTCCTGGATAACCACAGGTGTGGGAAGACTGCTGTTAGGTCAGCTGAAAGCCATTTCTTCTCAGGTTGAAAAGGCTGTTCCTGAGCTGCTTTTCACAAGGCAAGTACTCTTGCCCTGTGACTGTCTGAATGCACTGCAGTTTGTCCATATTTTTTCTTGTTTTGGGCCCCAAAGTGGGTGCAGTATTGTAGGTCTGGTCTAGTGAGTGTCGAGTAAAGGGACATTGTCACTCCACGTAATCTGCTGTTTGTGTTCCCATTAATACAGTGCAGGCTGCTTGCTGCCTTGGCTGCTTGCTTTGTTCAGCAAGGTGTGTTTAGGAGTCCTAAGGTAAGGATGTGTAAGGTAAATCATTGAGATGTCAGAGGAAACGTGGATCCCAAACAGTATCCTCTTGACTGCTGTTCTGCACTTCTGGCTGAGTCTGGCTCCAGCAGCAGTCGGGGTTGTACCCTCCTTTTAGTGAGGAAGCAGATGCAGATAGTCATTTCTCATCATCTGTCTAGAAGTCTTGCTGTTTACTTAGTATTCCAGAAGTGTTAGGAATGTTTGTTGGCATTATGTTACTTCCTGGTAAAAATATCATACGCAGTTTCAGTAGTGTTTTGGAATGTTAGTATAAACATTCTCTCTTCTCCAAAATACCTTTTTTAGACCTGATCTAGAATCAAATCTTGTATAGTTTCTCTTTTGTATCTCTCCAGATCTGTGCCTGTTTAGCCTGGAGAAGAGAAATCTAGAAGAGAAGACCTCATCAGTGTCTCTAAGTATTGAAGGGAGGGTGCCAAGAGGAAGGAGCCAGGTTCTGCTCAGTGGTGCTGAGCAACAGGATGAGAGAAAATGGGCAGAATGGTGCACAGGAAGTTCCACCTAAACATAAGGATGAATTTCATTACTGTGCAGGTGACCAAGCACTGGAACAGATTGACCAGAGAAGTTGTGGAGTCTCCCTCACTGTGGATACTCGAAAACCATCTGGTTGTAATCCTGTAAAATGTGCCCTAGGATAAGCCTGCTAGAGCAGGGAGGTGACACCTGTTAGCCGCTGTGGTCTCTTCCAACTTGATTCATTCTGTGATAACCTGGATTTTATCCTGTACCTCTGCTGCCACCTTTGCATCTCAGGTACTAAATGTTGTCTGTGCATCTTGTGAAATATGTCAAGTTAGTGCATTTTGCCTTCTGGTGGGCAGGCTGGTTTGTGTGCAGGACTTTAAATAATTAAGGGTTTATTGTTTCTGCTGACACGTGGTACTGATAAGAATCATGATGGTATACCTCAGCACTGCCCCCTTCTTTAGTTTACTTCCCAAGATGACAGACTTGCATTTGAAATGTTAAGTTTCATTTGTAGTTGCTGACAAGAGATGCGCCTCACATCTCTCTACGCCAAATGGTGAAGCCTGAGTGACCAGCCTAGATTCTGAACTGTAGGGAGTTAAATCAAGGTGAATGCTACCCTCTGGCTCATCGAAGGCTATTAATAGTGTTCTTTCTGAGTCCATTTAATTGAGCCCAAGTGTTTGTTGTTTGATTTTTTAGTGCATTAAACTAGGCTAAGGTGTGGACACTGAATTTTATCACTGAAATCAGTCTGTCATTTTAATTGCCTATGGATTCTGTGTACTGCAAGTTCTGTAAACAGCACTTTTATTCTTGGTTGGATCTCAGAATGTGTGAATTTCTCTAGAAATCAAAGGTAACAAGTTAGATGATTTTCCATCAGGAAAGGCCCAGTCCGCATATAAGGTAGTACTGAAAGCTTGAAGAAAAATAGAAACAAACCAATTTTCTTCAAAACATTGCTGAGAAAAATGGTCCTGGAAGTGAGACTGTAAGTAGTGAGTGAGAAATAAGGGTCTTGTTCTGGTTTTCTGTTGAAGGAATGGTGTTTGCAGTGGTTTTTAATGACAGGTAGACCTAGTGATGTCCTCCTGCCTAACTCTTGCCTCCCTTGTGTGATGACATTCTTTTGGCCTCTGTTTTTATGTATTTTTCTCTTTTTACTAAAAATTGTATGATGGCACTATGTGGAATGAGTGCTGGAATTCCCCCAGTGTAGTCATTGAGGGGATTTAGCCAACCTACCTCCCCTGGACTGCAAGGACATTATTCTACAATGGTTCTTGTTAGTGTTTTAACTTGAGAAAAACTGACAATTCTTTCATGGGTTTTGTGAAAAGCTCATGGAAAAAAAAAAAAAAGGGAAATGTTAGGAGTCTAAAGAAGGAACTTAATAACATAAGCATCCACAGTAACAAATTTAAGAGAAAATTACTAGATTCAGATTTTTTTTATCTCAGAGATCAGAAGATAGGACTAATTGAGAGAGAAACTCACCAGCATATGTGAATAGAAGAACTGAAGACAACTGAAGAAAAGAGTTTTCAGCAATAGTAGTTTGGTGTGGATCATCAGATGAGGAATGAAAAAAAATCTACTTGCCATGATTGTCAGCTGAGATGTGATGGTCATGGATTTACTGACAGGAATAGAAGGAGAATAATGGTTTCCATTTCTTTATTCCCCTGATTGCATACCTGCACAGGTGCTCAAGGGAAACTGGCTTAAAGAACATCTTGGGCCCAAACTTATTTCTGGCAAAATAAGAACTCTGAAGAGAATGGGACAAGCCTAGAGAGGCTAGAAAATGGAGGGGAAAAGATTACTGAAAATTACTGTGTAGAAAACATAATCTCAGAATGAATGTCATCTTTCAGATATGTTTGAGTATATATCAATTGCTGTTGATCTTTGAGGCAGTTTTTAGTGAAGCCATCAAAACTTAGATTTTCTGTGGAATGAGTAAGTAGGAATATGAGCTCAGTGTTCCAAAATGTTTTCACTGAGAGGAGATGGAGTACAGAACACATATGGAGTATGGCTTCATGTACTGTGAAGCAGTGCTTCAAAAGTCTGGTACTGCTCATGAGGTGCAGAGATCATGCTTGGTAAGTGTTAGGGTGGGATGTGTGCATAGGAGAACAACTAAATTTAATTTTGATGAGACTGCGCTGACCCTGCACTGTATTACTAAAGTGTATCAATAACTGAGAAACTATATGAATGGAGAGAAATGTTTCAACACAGTTTATGGAGTGCAGCCCCAGGCTTGATTTTGCCTTAGCTGAAAATTACGTAGGGAGTAAATCCCAGCAGGATGCTTACCATGCACAAAGACATTTCACACATCAAACCACTAACCTGCTCCAAGACTGCAGTCCTTGCTGTGATGCAGTTCAAATATACCTGCTATGAAAACTTTCAGGATATGAATCCAGCCACAGGCCAAATCTTACTGAACCTGTCTGAAGCTCATTTCAAACCTGATAAGTAACATAAAGTTACATACTCAGGAACTGTCTGGTTGGAGAGAGTGCCCAAAGGGAAGGTGATATGAAGGGCTCAGAAAGAAGAATCTCTGCCTTCTGTGGACTCTGTAGATAGAAATAGTTCTCTTAACTGTTACCTCTAGCAGGGGTCGGATTCAAGAGAGAGTGAGCATAAAAGAAAATCAGCCTTTAAGAGATTTAAATTATATTACAGCTTAATGATTTATTTCTTTTGATTCAGCTGTCCTAAGGTTGTGGGCCTTACTTCATTATTTGGGTTCCAGGCATGATTAATGTCTCAGTAAGGTGAATATATAAGTGGTTACAGGAAGCCTCAGGAAACCTACTTAGCAGAAACAAAACATCTTTGAGAAGACAAGAAGGTGAGCAGAGAAAGAAAAAGATTTGATAGTGGTTTTTCCATCTTTCTAGTATAAGACTTCTAACTGAGATATACTGACTGGCTGGTTATTCCTCTCCCTCCTCTTCTTGTTTATATTTACCTTTATTTATCTTGTCAAAATACCAAGAAATTTAGGTCAAAATATATCTGGATCCATCTGTTCATCTAGTCTGTTCTTTTACTGCTAGTAGTTATTATATCTTTTAATTAAGTATGCTTAGTGACAGTTTACTATATTAATGGAGGGCATCAAGTATCTTTAATTTTGTACAGGAGGAACTTAAAAAATTTCATAATTTCTGTATAACAGAATAATCTCTTTAACTTGTGATATTGCCGTCTATGTCTTAACCTGTAACTTCTGTTTCAGTATTGGTTTAGGTAGAAAACTCAAATCAGGCTCTATATTTTAGCTGTCTTTAATAGAGGTTTATTATCATTGCAGTCTTACTGTGAATGCAGGACGTGTTTATTCATTGACATGGAGATACAGTTCAGTTTTGAATTTTGTTAAGTGTAGTTATTCTTTTGATGTAATAAGTTTGGGCTCTCAATCTTATGATGGACTGAGAAAATTATCAAGTCCATGATTGACCTTTCAGTTCTAGGTTTGTCAAACATTTTGATTGGTTTTGGGGGCACTCTTTTGGGGAGAGATTTTGAGATCGACCATCAGTGTTGTTGCAACCAGATTTTAAGCAGAGTCTGGAGAGTGATGCAGCAGACACCAGAGCTGGTAGATGATACTAGAAGGAAGGAATAGATGACATGCCCTTTAGTATAATTTGTCTTTCATGACCCTCCTGCCACATCAGGTAGTTTGGTTTGACATTAGATAGGTCAAAACTTAATCTATTAGGCTGATTTTTGAGATTCTATATGGGATGGATTATTTATTTGACATCTGCCCCACCCCTCTGTGGCTCTCTGTGCCAGCCCATTAAACCATCAGCACAACTACATTATCAGCTGAGCTTTCACTTCAGGTATTAGTGATGCTTTGGGAGTTTAATTTGGGAAGAGTGTTCGGAAATATTTTTGGTGCCAGTGGAACAGTCTCTCTTAAGCTTGATGATTTTTATCTCTTAATGGGAATAAACTCCCCAGTAATCTTCTACTTTTGTGTTCTGTAAACACTCTGCAGTACTAACAGCACGCACAATTTAGTGTTTACTTAGACAGCTCTGGTTGGATCCCAGTTGTCATTATTTCTGTCTTGTGGGCAAAGCTGCTGCAGATGGCAGCTTTTGTAGCATGTTTTCTGAGCTACCACAGAACAATCACTTAGCTGTCTAAGAAATGTGTACTAGCTTACATTGTTCTTTTTGATAAAACCTGTGACACTGCTGTGGATTACACTCATGTATATGTGCAGTAGTTTACCTGTGAATCACATATGCAGTGGATAAACAAATGTGTGTGTAAGATTGTTTATTGCCTGTCTGGAAAAATAGCAGTGTCTCTTATCTACAATTTCCACATCAGCAGCTCAGAGGAAAACTCTGTGAGGATATAGATTTTTAATGGTACCATATCAAAGTGGTGTATCTCACCAGCATACTATCAATAGAACAAATAAAACCTATATGCCTATAAACAAAATATAAGTTATATTTTAAAAATTTCTATTAAATAGAGGTTATTTCAGAACTACTTGGGATTATAATCTGTCATATTTGTGATCAAAAAACAGTTTTTGAGATGAAAAATAGACAAACCAGAAGGGTTATTTTGTGGACTCAGATTTATAGTGGCCTTTATGTATAATATGTAAACCAGCATGGCTGTCTTGGAAGCCTCAAGTGTGTGTAGCTTCCTGCCTGGGGAGCAGAAGTTTCAGAGTGGGAATGGTACCAGGGAGCTGTGCATCTGTTCTTGAGGCTGTGGTGTCAGAGGCTTAGGTTGTTCATGCACTTTGCCTTCTTTAGGTGCTTTTATCAGCCAGAGATGTACAGCTGGCCTGGCACTGCTCTGTCTTTGGCCTGTCTGAGTTCAAGAGGCATTTGGGCAAAGCTCTCAGGCACATGGTGTGATTATTGGGGTGTCCTGTGCAGGGCCAGGAGTTCTATTTGAAGGATCCTGATCAGCACCTTCCAACTCAGCATATTCTATGATTCTGTGATCTCCTAGGAAGTAGAAAAATTAGATTCATGTCCTTTGTCCCAAGGGCTCTAACCCATGTCCCATTTGGTTTTGTTTGGCCTTTTGAAGCTAGATCACAGTGCAGAAAGCAATGCAAGATTCATGCGGTCAGAAAGCACTCAGTGTAGCACCTCAGGATTATATCTCTGAGTGTGTTTAGGAGGCACTGCATGGAGTAAGAAGGGGTGGGAATTGAACATTTCATTTGCTTTTCAGGATTATTACTATTTGGGAAAGTAAATCTAAAAAATCAATTGCATAGTGATCCATCTATAAAGAGGCAGGGATTTGGATCTGTACTAGAAACCTGTCCTTGAGGTAGCAGGAATCTACTGACGAGACCTCAGAATTGGTCTCCTGCAGTCTTCATCAGTCCAGCGTTCCTTTCCATGTGTAACATATGATTCAAACTGTCTTTTATGTTTACTTTTAAAGGAGGGCTAAGAGATTGTCTCATCCAGTTCCTTGGCAAAAGGCAAGTTTTGCAGCAGTAGTGTTATTTCTGATAGAGGTTTGTTGTCCTGCTGTTGAGGATAGGCAGTCATGAAGGATTCCTAATTTAGCTAGTTATCTACACTTTTCCTAGGCACTCTGCTTATCAGGAAGTGGATAGTCTTTCTAATGTCCATCTTCAGAATTTGAGCTTATTGGATCTTCTGTTAAAGCAGATGTGGAAAGAAGCTTACAGCCTCTTCCTCTTCCAGTATGATTTCATATTCTTAAAGGTAGGATGCTCTTTTCTCTTAAAGAAGTGATCACAGTACAGGCTCTTTATTTCTGTTGTTTTCTTCTGTAAGTTTTGGTTTCCTGACCTGTGATTGCTCTCTCTGTCCATCATGGTTCTTTACATGTAGTGCTCAAAGCTGGACATACTACTCAATTTGTGGCCGGATTAGAGCAGGATATTTTTTCCAACCCTACCACGTTGTTGACTCATGTTGACTTCATGGTCATTGTAAATGTCAGATTTCTTTCTGTGGAAATGCTGTTGCACCAGTCTTTCCCAAGATTTTGTTTATGTGGTTGATTATTCCTGGCCTAATCTTAGAACTTTGTTCTAGCCTTACCTGAACAGCTGTTGCAGAGCTGTTGCAGTCGTGCAGGGGCTTGTGACTGTCTCATTAGCCTTGTGCACATCATTCAGTATTTTCATTATTGGTGCTTCCCTGCTACTGGAATGAACATTACAAATCCTGAGCATATGTCCAGTTTGAGATTCACCTCTGATAAATATTAACTAATCTTTCTAAACAGTTTTGGAGTTCGTGTTTGGTTTTTTTTTGTTTGTTTTGGGTTGGGTTTTTATTTTTTTTGTGGGTTTTTTTTGTTTGTTTGTTTGTTTGGGGTTTTTTCTTGGTTGGTTTTTTGGTTGTTTTTTTTTTTTTTTCTAAATACCAACAGTTGTTGTTAAATCATGTTTTTCTAGCTTGCTTGTGGGAGTATTGTGAGCATTATCAGTGTCAAAAGTTCTACCAAGGTCAAGACAAAGTAACTGGTATGGATCTAGACAGATGATTTTTCAGATGATTTCTTTTCAGCATCTGCACATCTTACCAGTGGTAGAGATGGGAAACTGCCTCTGTGTGCAATCTAAATATTAGGTTTTATTACTAAAAGGTCTTCATCCCTTTCTTTCTTCCATAGGAGCTGACATTGGAAATAGTGTCTATCTCCATCCAAGCCGTGTCCCCTAGGTCTGCTTGGGCAGTTTGTTGTGGTGGAGGACACATCAGGCCACTCAGCTGAGCAGCTCCAGATAAACTTTTGTGACCTGAGTATTACTTTACCAGTTGTCCTTCTGCTCCTGTGCATATAAGCACATTCTGAGTCAGTGATCCCTGAATACCTGTATCTTTTGGGAGAAAAGGGTCCTCTAAGGTCTTTATTATTATTTTTTTTCCCTGTAAAAAATGAATAAAGGGCTAGGGAGTCCTAAAATAATTAACACCTTGTTTTACAGAAAACTACTGGTGTTGGGTTTTGGGGTTCTTTTTGGTTTGGGGGATTTGTGTTCTGAAATGCTGAAGCAAACAAGTGGTGGTGTTATAATAAACAAAATTTGCCTGTAAAACCTGTCTAACTTGGAAGAGTTAAGTTAAGCCAGGCTTAGGCTGTCTCTTCTAAAAATTACTGATGTTAGCATCTATTAAATCAAGCATTGAGGAGAAGAGCTACTTAATGACTTGCATCCCTTTTCCCAGGCTTAAGCTTTTTTCCTGCTTTTCATGCTGTTTTATTCTTTATATGGGTTGATGTTGTTTGATACCATTATTCCAGGTTGCACTGCTTGCCTGTCTTCCTTTTAGGGGGTTTGGAAGCCTGTCACCAAAAAGCTGGCCCCACAGATCAGTCTAGAGGTAGTAAATGCCTTGCAGGCACACAGGGATCTCCTCCAATACATAGGGATTGTCTGTGGGTCCTAGAAAAGCACTCAGCTGAAAATAATTCCTGTATCAGGGTTAGCTTTCTGTTCTAGCTTTAAAATCCACAGTGATTGTGCTAAACCCTGGAAACTTGTACCTGTGGAAGTGCTTCTATCTTAAATGAAAAAGTACTGAAAGACATCTGCAAAGTCCACTGCAGGAGACCCAGGCATAATTAGTGGAAGTGCCAGTCTGAGTAAGTCTTTACAAAATTAATCACAAATATCTTGATCACATCTTCCTTTGTTTGCTGCTACAGAATTTTCTGCCAAAATAGAGACTCCTAAACCTTTGATTCCGAAATACTGCATTTGTATGTTATAATACAGTATTTTCTATCTTTCTTATATAACAAGCTTATGACTTTTTTTTCCCCCAAGAGTTCAGGATTCTTTGACTGATTTATTTGAAATGCTATATTAAAAGAAAAACATAACACAAATCTTATACCACTTAATCTTACTGCCAGCCGTAATTCCATTTGGGCTTTGGAATAACCATCAAAAGCTGAGAAAGTTTTCATTTTCTTGTGCCCATTATCTAAAGATTAGAGCAAATAAATGCATGTACTTTCTCATTAAAAAAATACAGGGTCACCAGTTCTGACTCTTTTCATTTCCCTTTAATTTGTCAATTTTTTATCAGCTCTATTTTGCTGATAGAGTGGAAAGAAGGAGACACTGAAATTAATTAAATCTTCTTTGATATTTAACTTTTTATTTAGTGTCTTGGGGAGCTCCAAGCAATAATCAATCAAAATCGCTCCCCTCTGTCTATTCTCAGGGGAACTGTAATAATAACCAATTAATGCAGCCCTAGACTGGACAGAAAGGTTTTGATTAGCCCCTACAAAAATTGATTGCAATTAGCAAAATTCTGGTGTAGCGGAAATGACCAGTTAAAGTGTTTTTGCAAAAAAAGGTTTACGATTTAGCTTGCTCAAAATACTGAAATACAGCAAAATTTTCACTTTGTTCAGGCTTTTTTGACCATGTCTAAGGGATAAAGGCTTTTAGACACCTTGAGCCTAATTTTTAAAATGACCTGCCATGGTCAGTTAACTGCTAATGTATCAATTAACAAAAGAAAAAAAAAATCTGTGTGCATTGCTTGCCATAATTTTCTACAATTCCACTTCCTTTGAAGTATTACTGCCCTAAAATCAAAGCACACACACACACACACCACAGCAGAGCGTTTTAGAAATGTATGGTGTTATTCTGGTGACACCAGGTGTTGAAAGTAAAAAATGTAATGCATTATGTATTCAGAAGCATGCCTTTATTAATTGATAGTTATTGGGGGGTAAATGGTGAGCTAGTGAGGGTTTGTAATTTGCCAATCATTTATGTATTTTGAAAAAAATGTTCATGTGCTGAAAGAAGTTATTTGATCATTACCTGTCTTTTAAAGTCATATCAAAAAGACAAAATGTATGATTTCTCTTCTTTCTGTGTTTTAAGTATTATACTGCTTCTTAATTTACATCTGGCTCTCTAATTATATTATTTAATTTTTCCTCAGTTAATTAGCATCACTAAGTGAGTGTTTGCTTAAGGAATGCAGAAGTGAAATTAACTGAGATTTCCAGATGTCCCTAGATACTGTCAAGTCTGGGAGAAATGCTGTTCAGAATAATAACATTATTCCTCTGTGTGGGCATTGGGAGTTGCCTGAGTCTGCTGTACTGCACAGTGTGAGTGGGGAGAGTAGCACTGGAAGGGCACTGATTGATTCATTCAAGAACTGAAACATAACTTCCTATGGACTAAAAAGTTATTTAATAATGTTTTGTGCATTTTCAATATTCTGTGAATAATGCTTATCTTTAATATTTTTCTGGTAGCACCATTTTAACTCCAAAAATACAATTTTTGGTTAATCTGTAAAATCGCCCCTTCTTATCCCAGTTTTTCCTTGTCAAATGCATTTGGTGTGAGGGTGTACCAGTGTTCATCCAGAACTACTTGAAACTCCCAGGCTGTATTTGCTATGAGCCAAGACCTTTCAGTGCAAGCAGTCTGTTTTTAAAAGTGTGGTGCTAATTGTACTTACTGGGGGCTGTTCTCTTTATTTGTGGCATTAAAATAAATTATAAGTGATGCTTGTGAATTTATTTTAGTAGGAGCAAAGTTGCTGACAGGAAGACTAGTTAGTTTTTATATTGTGTATCAGTTGTGCTGAGGGGTGTGTGTTGAAAATGTCTGCTGATCAGTGCAAGAGGAAACTTTTCACTTAGAAGGATAGAGAGGTCCTGGGACTTGCTGTTCCCTGTCCTACTTATCCTGTTTGCTCACACTGAAATTTGAAAAAGCATGAGGAAGCGAATTGGAAGGAACTCTACATACTACAGGATATTTGAGATCTATTTGGAAAGATGGGATCCCAATAAAATAGCAGCATCTATGAATTGTTTTCTTACTTCCACAGCATACCCTAAGAAAGCAGGAATGTAGTGATCCATTGTCAGTTCTGCCTCATGGCCCATGGTATGAACAGGGGACAGTAGCAGTTTCCCTTTCTGTGCTGGGTTCTGTGCATCCCCTTTGGTCTGCTCTGTTGACAGCTAATGTAGCCAGTTTAGCCGTCCTCTTTCTCATCATTTTGGCCTGTATTTGGGGTGTGCAAGGAGGCTGTTTGGGCTGATATTAAAGCAGAGGATATGCTAATTTATAATGGTGGCTTAATCTCCTTTGCGTGGGACCTGCTCCAGTCCTAAATTGGCTACATCTTAAGATGTAGCTTGAGGCATTCAGAACATTTTATACTATTACATCGCCTAATTCATGCCAGTTTTCTCAGCACAAACTCTAGATTGATGGATAGGTGTAGTTAGACACTCTCCTAGATTTCAGTGCCTTAAGGTATGTGAATTTCTTCTGATGTGCCCACAAAGTAATTTGGAAGGCTTATATCTCTAGAATGCTAATTTTATTTTTAAAAATTTAAAAGGTCCTTTTCAGCTGCTCTGTATGCTGTCTTGATTCAGAAATGTATCACAGATGGAAACCACCTGGTTTGTAAAAGTAAAATCTTTCACAAAAGCTATTAGAGTGTTTCCAGAGCAGGGTGACCAGGGTGGTGAAAGGCCTCAAGGGCAAGACTCAAAGGAGTGGCTGAGGTCACTTGGCTCATTCAGCTTGGAGAAGGCTGAGGGGGAACCTCATCACAGCCAGCAGCTTCCTCAAGGTGGGCAGTGGAGGACAGGTGCTGATCTCTCTGCTGACCAGTGATAGGATACAAGGAAATGGGATGAAGCAGGGGGAGTCCAGACTGGACATTAGGAAAAGGTTCTTCACTGAGAGGGTGACTGGCCACTGGAACAGGCTCCCCAGGGAAGTGGTCATGGCTCCAAGCCTGTCAGAGATCGAGAAGAGTCTGGGCAATGCTCTTAGTCAAATGGGTTAGCTTTAGGCAGTCCTGTGAGGAGCAGGGATTGGACTCCATGATTCTTATGTGTCCCTTCCAGCTTGGGAGAGTCTGATTCCTTTATTGCCTTCAAATCATGAGTGCCCTAGAAGCTCTTGTCTGTGGTCTCCAAGCATATGGTTTTGCACTTTGTATCATTAAAAGCCATCTTACTTCCATTACACAGTTCTTAGGCCATCTCATGTAGCTATGGTATGATGACTAAGAAATAAAACAACATTGATTCCTGAGGAATATGACTTGTAACTTTTGTTTGTGCTTACCACTTCTTATTTTAATACAACCAATTATAATCTTCCCTTAACTTACTCCTTGTTCATAGACAGTTCTTCCCTATGACTTGGTCTGGAGATGTTTTCATTGATTATTAAATAATGAACTCCAAGCTCACTGTGTTATCTTTATCAGAGTAAGTTGTTTAATGACCCTGGCCTGGCTTTCTTTGCATTCAGAACCATACTGCATATTAATCCCTTTCTCATTTACTTCCAGTACTTAATTCTGTTCTCCTTTCTTTATCAAGTTAATATCAGAAATTCTTTCTCAAAGGTCACTGAAGAGAGGCTGGAGAGCATTTATATAGCCATTTTCATTTATGTAAATATTTTATTTGTAAATAATTGGCTCATATAAATTAAGACGAATATTACGAAATCCTGTAACAGTCTTACCCCTGCTATAAGAAGTCCTTCATTAAACTTCCTTCCAAGCATTCTGGAGGGAGAACTGGCAAAGAGACCTTGAATTAGAGTAAATTCTCCGTGTCATCATAAAACCAAAATAGCTTTTATCTGCAATTGCAAATGTATATGTAGAGATAGGGAGTTATTTCCATCAGTTATTCTTGTGAGACTCTTGTGGCTCCATGAGAAGATTTAAGGGGTTGTGTGGCTGGTTTTCCTTATTTTTCAGTAAATGCAGATCTTACTGACCTTTGTTAAATTTTGCATTAGACTACAGAACCTGTTTCTGCATCAGAGACCAAACCACTATCAGAAAATAAACACTTAATTTTATAGGACACATACAAATTGGGGATTTCTTGTCTTGCTTTGACTCTACCAGGCAGGAAGATATTTGAGTTTGGTCAGTACATTTTATGGATTTGAAAGCAAATACTCCAGTGCCTTGCTAAGTGCTATTTCAGGCTATTTTGGATGTCCCCAGAATATGCATTTTTTTTCTTCTGTGTAGAAGAGAGGAGGCCAATAAGTGTATTTACTTTGGGATAAGGATGCATTCCCTGTTAAAGAAGGACATGAGGCGTGTTTCAGATTTCATTGCAGGAATTTGCAAGTCATTCTTAGAGAGCAAAAATCAAGACCAGGACAGTTGAAATAACTCATTAATTCTCTTCTCATGATGATCTCTGATTTACTCGTTCTTTAGTAAACTTGTTACTAATTTCTAAAGAGGAGTGATATGCCTCAGTGGGATTGAAGTTAATTCTGAACATCTGTTTGTAGTTCTTTGTAGTTTTGATTTTATGTCCTGTTTTGGTTTGTATTTTCTTGCCTTTTATTATATTAGAAAATGGTGGAAGAGATATGTTGCTGAGATATGGCTTGGGTTTTTATTTCTGACTTGTATTAAGTTACAAGCTAAAATTCACTTTAAAAATCTTTTTATTAAACAAAACTACCCAGATAGCTTACCAATGTAAGACTGGCATATACATGTAATTAGTAAGACAAATAAAATAATGGCAGTGAATTAGAATAGAATCACAAAATCACTTAGTTTGGTAAAAAGTCTTTAAGATTGAATCCAGCTATTAAATCAGCACTCCCAACTCCATCACTAAACCATGTCCCTGAGCACCACATCTTGTAAATACCTTCAGGGATGGTGGCTCCACCACTTGTCTGAACAGCCTGTTGAGCTGATTTATTTTGTACCAGTATCCCATACTAAATATTATGCTCTTCCACAAATTTGATTCATAGACTGAAAGAATGGTTTAAGACTTCCTTCTTAAAGAAAAAGAAGCTTCTATGCACCTTTAGTAACCTCAGCTTTGGTCATGTAAATGTCAAGGAGGGAGGGCCTTTCCTTCTTCCATACATACAAATGAAAAAGCATGACTGTTACTGTAACTTCTGTGTGTATAGATATACTTTATTGTCCACTGCTGCTTCTGAACCTCACAAAATTCCTATGACCCTGCTTCAGAGCAAATGTCCTTGCCTGTTATCCCACACTGTCTGTACCCTTTCTGGTGGAACATTTAAAATTGTGTTTGCATTTAGATCTGGTGGCTCCTCCAGTACAGCTGGTTTTAACCTTCCTCCTTTTCTGGTGGCCACTAACACTTTACAAGCAAAGCATGCCTCTGTGTAGAAAATCCTTGTGTGTGTGTGTATGTGGTTGCAGCAAATGCATATGAATTGCCTTTCTTTGATCCTTTAAAGCAGCCCATAGTTTCCCAGGAATCGTGTGTTGAAAAAAACCAGTCTTTTGAGTTTTTCTGATGTTTAATTTCTGACACATCGGTCAAAGGTTTGTGTTTTAGTAGCGAGTCCATGCTGGACTGGAGTAAGTAGCCATTTCTGGAGGAAAAATACTGCAGTATAATGTACACTGTTCCCAGATACATACCTGGATTTTTCTGTTTGGCTCATTTAGCAGAGCACGTTTTGTTCCCTGAACATCTGTGCTCTCATTTGGTTTTCAGCAAGGTTTGAGGAGCATTGTATTGCAGTGACCCTTCCACATGGTGCTGCAGGGCTCAGGCACCTTGAGTCATCCCAGGGAGATATCCTGCTACCACCTGTGGAGCTGCTGGCTGGAGTGGCCTCATCTGTTCTGTCAGGATGTCCAGCTGCTGGCCCTCCCAGCCAGCCACACAGTGAGGCCCAAGAGGCACCACTGGGTCTCTCCTGGGCAGAGCTTATCCTGCCTGCAGCCCCTGCCATGGCACCTCCACAGAGCAGGAGCAAAGGCATAAGATGGCTTCCCAAGCCACAGGCCCTTGCCAGTGGGAGGATGCTTTTGCTCAACAATGGGGCTTTATAAACATCTCCCTTCCAGGCTCAGTCGCACTCCCAAGGGACGATGCTGGGCCATGACCTGGGCACCTCTCCCCTTCTCACAGAGGATCATTGTGCAGCTGTTCCCTCATTTCCTTTGTGGAAAGGCACCTCACGATCCCACACAAGACCCCATCTTTTCTTGCTTCCCGTTCTCTCTCTCTCACCATCCTTTCAGTGTAGGAAAATACATTCCCATGCTTAGGTACTCCAAGTGTTTGCCGTGTTCCACAGGCCGGGATGATCTTCTCAAAACAGCGAGCTGACCGCTCTGGGTATTGGCATGTAAATTAATGTGCTGACCTCGCAGGGAACCCGTCCAAGCTGCATGCTCTGTCCCGGGTTTCAGGATGTCGGCGGTTTGAAACTCTGGGCTCTGTTCTGCATCTCAATGATGGAAACCACTTCAAATTCACCATGGCATAGCAGGGCTGCCCTATCAAAAGTTGTTTTTCTACTTTTTTCCTGTAACAGCAGTCTGGCATTTAAAGCATGCTCCATTCTCGTGGGTTGTTTTTTTTCTTCCTTTTGTGTAGCTACAACAGTGTGAGCACCTATGCTAAAAGTGCAAAGATGAGATATTTTTGTGTATATAATTTAAATTAATTGTAGTGTACTCAAAACTGCATTGTAAGGACCCACCATGCTTGAGTGGGATTTTGAGAAGCCATCTAGTCTCCTGCCTTTTTCTAAGACAGGAATAACTGTAGAATCCATGATAGTTTGAACAAGTTTTCAAGAGCTCCAGTTTTCAAGTCTTCCTCACTGTTTATTGATTTTCAGTAAACACACCTCAGCTGGCACTCAAGACTAAGATGCTTGAGGTATTGCTGTGTTCTTCTGAAACATCGTGTTGCTCAATAACACTCAAAAAGGCATGGGGAGAATGGAGTGTGAACAAAGGAGGAGACATGATTTCTCTCCCTGTATAAATTCAATTGTCTGTTCTTAAATGTTTCAGTATAGTTTCCCTATGTCAGAAAACCATAAGAGAATCAGTAAAGAGTGCTGCTTTTGTTGAATATATGTAGACTTGCCAGCCATCAAGAGAGTAAACACTGGAAAAGTATCTGGTGGCACTGAGGAGGTGCACAGAGCCCCCTGAGTCAGGAAGATGAAGCAAGCAGGCATCAGGGAAAGACCCCACAGTAGTACGGCCTCATGCACATACGTGCAGTCACTGCCTAGGGCTGCCTTCTGTGCTGCTGCTGCCATTGCTGACACAAAAACAGGCGTGAGAGCTCACAGGAAGAAAAGGCCTTTACACAGCACAGTGCTCAGTGCTCATCACTTTGACTTGGGGAAGGTCGGGGCCCAACTCTGGAAATGCATGAATGTTGCCTTGCCCTGTTCTTGTGCTGTGATGCTGAGGTATCTTGTTGTTGACCACCCTAAGATAGAGGGCACTTGGCCCTCAAGGTTTTTGGGGTCATTTGTTATAGGTTGTTCTTATGCCTCTCTGTTCCTACAATTAGAAGGCTGTTCCTATCCATGTTAATGATTCTGTATGAAAAATTTTGGCTGACTATGTGTTCATGTACGCAGAGAATCAACTGTCTCTCTTAAAACCTTTACCCATATTTGTAGGTGATTGATTATGCCCCACCTCATCAGCTCCTATTTAAGCTCCTGCTGGTTCATTCTTGGCCAAAGTCAAACAGTTCTGGACTCAGTGCTCTGCCCTGAGCTCACTGTAAAAAGTTTTGTAATCTACAGATTCTGAACTGGGGTCCTAAGACTTCAGTGAAACTTGTACAACAAGACTTAATATTAGGACAAAACAGTCAATACTTAGTTATATAATTTTCTCTTGAGGTGACAGCTTTCCCTTCCTTCCTCTCAGCTCAGTTTGTCCACATCCACTGAGCTTCTGGTTTTTTAATCTGCCTTTTCTTGTCCTGATGTGCTAGCAATCCCCTCTTGTCTCTGCACTCTCCAGAAATTTAGCCTGTTAATCAGTCTAATGTTGTGTCCAGCATGTGTTCTGCATTTCATCCCCATCATCTTTTTGCATGTGGTGGTTTTATCAGTTTGTCACTTTGAGACCTTCTAAAAGTCACTTTGGGAATGAAACTCTTTCTGTAAGCAATAAAAATTAATCTAACGCATTTTCTCTATGCAGTACTGTTGAAAGTGATTTGGAATGTTTTCAAACAGAGAAAAGGCAAATGTTTTTATGACAAAGGGGTACAAAGCATGTGAGCAGTGCTGTGATTGATGCTTGTCCAAAGGAAGGGCATCCTCACTCTGCCTTCTGGCAGAGACTCACAAGATACTTCAGTTTAAGCACAGAAGTGTTGGTTTGGGGATGTGAGTTATCCAATGAAGAAATGAAAAGAATCTGCAAAGAAGTTTAAGTGGAGTTTCAGGTAGTGCCCAGTAGCATCCAGCATGGCCCTGGTTACTCCAATACTCTTGTTTGTTTTCACAAAGCAGCACCTCACTGTTTCGGAGCGGGTGACCGCTGCGAGGAGACCATAACCTCTTGATTTCAAAGGAGCCATCGTTTCACTGCTGCCTCTGTCGTTAATGTAAGAAAGGTGTCTTGCCATAAACTTTTTCCGAGGTATTCAGCAAGGTTGGGAAGGGGTCGGCCCAGGCAGGAAGCCCTTGTCTGTGCTATAAAGAAAATAGCAAGCAACAAAATGAAAGCATCAAAGGACCAACAGGATGCGGTCCCAGGAGTCCTCTCTGGCATGTTAGTCCTTCTTGAAAGTTAGCATTGAGTGAAGAGTGACCTTAAAACTCCCTTCATTCAAACAGACTGGGCTCAAGTTTAAAGTTCAAGGCATTTTGTTTTTTCACCTGTTTCCTACAGTTTTTAAGAAACTTCTGAAGAATTAATGTGTAACTATATCTGGTCACAGAGCCAATGCAGAGAATTTTTCTCAAGGGAAAATAATGTTACTGTATGGAGTGAGAGAAATGGATACTTTCTGAGTTAGGTTTTATTTTGTTGAAACTTCTCCCAAACCCACTGAGAGCATGATTGCAAACAGTCCTGGAGCCAGTGTAATGCACAGCTCTGAGGCCATGCTTCATTTTTAAAAGAAGCTGGTAGAGTCCTGTAATTGTCTGAATTGTGGTTAAAAAAAAAAAAAAAAAAAAAAAAAAAAAGTTGGGGGGGGGGTTGCCAAAGCTGCTGCTTCCACTTGGGGAGCAAGCTTGGGAGCAAAGAGCCTGGTTGCAGCTTCACCTGCAAGTGCAGGGTGAGTAAGCCAGCGACTGGCCCCATGGCCTCTCACCCTGCTGGAGCTGCTGGGCCTCGAGAGGGAAAACCAAAGCCCTGACCCAGAACTCCATTGGTGGGTGAGGGTGGATGTGGATACAGTGCTGCTGCTCTACCAGCACTAATGGTGAGCAGCAACCGGGCTCCTGGCTAGCAGCAACCACTTTTCACCCAGCACCACCTACCTCTGTGATGCTGAAATAGTTTCTCTATTTTTCTGATCTTTGCATCTTGCCTGATGAAGCAACTAGGTACAGATCCCACAAGCAATCTGGCAGGTCATCTTTCATAGCTGAAAGAAATAGTTTGCCAAGATGAAGTACAGATTTCACTCGTGTTTCTCCATGCCATTAAATTTTCATGATTCCGATATGAATATTTCATGAAAGTACTTTCTGAATGGGTTTGTTTTGTTCTGGCAGCTAGTATTCAGTATAAGTCTGGGCGGGTTTTGTTTGGTTTTTGGTGGGTTTTCTTTTCCTCTCAGGTGGTTTAGTGAAGGTAAGAAGTGTCAAACTGGATTAAGTGAGAAAAGGCAACTTCTTGTTGGTGATTCAGCAAGGGGGTGCCATCTATAACTCCTTTCAGCTGTGTAGTGGAAGCAGTGTGAAATGACCCTCAAATACAATTCTGCTCTGTGCTCTCCTGCCACAAGGTGGCTGAAACTCTTTTAAAAGCCCAGGATTTGCAAGTGCTTTAAGTGATGCTAACACATCTACAGCCTTTCTGCAGCACCACACACAGCACACTGGAGACCAGATTTATTGTGCAGCAAATTGTATATGTCTTATTTATACGGAGCAGTGATCAGGAAATGTTATTACCAAGTTTATTTCAGTCCCTCCTTGGCTGGAGGGCTGGGTTTTGCTTTGTTGTTGTTTTTTTTAAAAATAGAAGTCATCATTTTCTCAGCCCATCCAGCGTGAGTGACAGGGCCACTGTGGGGCACAGAAGTGCCACAGGGAGCTGTGGCTGAAACTTCAGCTTCCCACTCCATCTCTGTTTGTACTGCCTGCTGAATCAATCTGCTCAAAGGCTAAATCAGAAACACTTGCCCAAACCTGGGTCAGCAAGTTCCTTTGTTGCTGTTGAATTCTGCACTGGGATGATGGGTGCCTTTCTTTAAGTGAGTGATGTTTCCCAACAGCCAGCTGCTGTGCCATCAGAAACAGGGAAGTTGTTTTCACCAGTTTCAGGAAATGGTGACACTCTTCTCTGTGAACTTTTTGGAAGCTTATCTCCAGCTGTACAGTAGGGACAGGGCTTTTGTTTAATGGAAATGAAGCATACCTTTTCCTTACATATGCGCCACTCACTATAGAGCTTTTTATGTGTGTTTTAGGTTTCCCTTTTTATTTTTTAACTTATTAACTCTGACAAGTCACCTCTTGGTTGTGAACAATTTAATTCACAATTCATTTTTCTTATTCAAAGTGAACACGAGTGCCCTAATCCCCTAATGGGAATTAATTGCATGTTTCAATGCTTAACTCTGATCCTTTCTCAATCCCCACTGGGACAAGTTTCTTCCTGAAGGATCTGTGTTTGTTATTCAAAACACAATCTGAAAGGTAATGATTTTTCTTATAAAAGAGACTCGGGCCGACTGAATATTAATGCTCTTTTTATTGTGAGGGAATGAGCTGCATCTAAGAAAAAAGCTCATTTATGTAATGAAGGATAAATTACTCTGAAGTATATCTGATAAAATATGGGGGAAAAAATCAGTGTGTTCATATTCCCCTAAGTGAAAGCAGTTTGCCAGTAAATGAAGGCACACACTGTTTTTGCTTGGAAAGCTGTATTTTGATACAGAGAAAAACTGTTTGCTTCCCCAAAGGGAAAATTGCTTGGCTGCTGAGGATTTTTAAATGACACTGTTCTTGGCCAGCAACACACCCTTTAGGATAACTGACCAAACCTAACAGTTTACTAAAATAAGAGTAAATTGCAGAAAATAGATTAAATTTCTACTTCCAGTCTGTTTTTAAATATTTCTCAAACTTGAAATACATTATTTAATAACACTCTTTCCAAGAGGAGCTGCACAGGCTCCTCTGATGTTGGGTGTTTGGCCCAGCCAGATGACTGTGGATCAGGCAGGCTCTGCCCAGTCACTGACCACAGGTAAAATGTGGGAAAACATCACAGTGCAAGAACTGCTTCTACCCTACAGAAATGATGGAGGACAAACACAGCACAGTGTGAAAAAATAATGCAGGAACTATGAAGGTACCCTTCCCCCCTGTTATGTTTCACTAAAACCAGTCTTTTATCCCATTTAAACCAATTTTGAGTGTTTCATGCGCACAGATACAACAAATGGCTGTTCAGGGTCTGTTTCCAAGAGGGGGCTCAGAGATGTGCAGACCAGCTACTTGAGGTGATTTAACACTTTGGGGTATATGTCTGGGGAAGAGAGAAGGAACACAGCTTTACCTGGGTTCTCTGCCAGCAGCCCTGGCTTCCAGTTTCTCCCTTGGCCCCACAGCTTGCTGTTCAGCATTTGTCTGTCACTAGCAAGCGGGACCTCAGCGCTGGCATTATTCAAATCCACCAGCACATCCACAAGATGACTCCACAGCAGGTTACACTTGCTTTTGGGGAGTCACTGAGCATGACACCACACACTTGCTGCAGCACAGCTCCCATAAAGGTGAGAGAGAGAAAATTTAAGAAAGATTTAAGAGTTTTTCCTGGGGGTCAGTGATGTGTTGGCTGATGTTTGAGATTCCTTAGAGAATGTCATTTGGTTACAGCAAAGAACTGCAAAAGGCTGACTTTCTCCTGCTCTCTGTTTTTCACTGATGCAGTTGTCTGAAAAGTTTGAAGATACTTGAACTGAGTATGATACTTAAATGTGGTATAGGACTATGAGACCACTTTTGCACATGGCAGAACAGCCTTTTGTGTAGGAGGTGCCCTGGCAGGGCCGTGGCTCTCCAGGGCACTGGCCCTGTGGATAATCAACCTCTTTGTCTTTCAGCTGCTTTTGCAAGCACCATGGCCCGTGTCTTCGTCTACGGCACGCTCAAGAAGGGCCAGCCCAACTACAAGCACATGATCAACACGGCCAAAGGCCTGGCGAAATTCCAAGGAAGGGGCCACACGGTGGAGAAGTACCCGCTGGTGATCGCAGGGAAATACAATATTCCTTACATGCTGAACATCCCGGGGACAGGCCACCACATTGCTGGGGAGATTTACTCTGTGGATGAGCAGATGCTGCAGTTCCTGGATGAGTTCGAAGGCTGCCCAGACATGTACCAGCGCACCCTGATGAGGATCCAAGTGGTGGAGTGGGAAGGGAAGGGCGGTGCGGGAGAGGCGCGGGCAGCGGCCGACGGCGTCCTGGAGTGCTTCGTGTACAGCACGGCCACGTTCCCGCCCGAGTGGGTCGGGCTCCCCTACTATGACAGTTACGACTCCTCGGGGAAGCACGGCCTCTCCTACGTCCTACGGGAAAGCCGGGAGTAGAAGCGGGAGGTGACGCAGCCTGGCCGAAGACATAGTGCTAAGCAGGTGTTGCTCGGTAACCTTTCCAGGAAAGCTGTAATACCTTGTTATTAAAATGCAGGAGCTCTCGTAACCTTCCCAACCCAGGAGTCTTGGCACTAGTGTTGAAGTCCTCCCCAGGCAGTCAGTGTCGTCCTGCCCCCCCCAGCCTGCTGCAGGTAACTGCGTTTGCACCAGGTGTAAAATAACTCTATGTGCACATTGGGTCTGGGGTCTAATTATTTCCTCAACTTCCCCCTTTGCCTTGGTGCATAATAATGGAGGTTAGTGAACGGCAGAGGAAGGGATTAATTTTTTTTCCCTGAATTGACAAAAATTGAAACTGATTTAAATGTCTGCAAAGTAAAGCACAACTCCTATTGAATATTGACTTGTAATGGATGTGGTAGGCTACTGCATGTAAACAGGGAAAGCTGATCCGATAACTTGGTGCTTCTAGACAAATAGGAAATTGCTGGAGAAAATGTAAAGATTATTCTTAAAGATTATTCATTGCAATGGGTTTCTTTCTGAATGGAAAGGTGTATTTTTAAACCGTGTTTAGTTTTAAAAGGCACTGTCAAGAAATACTGAGAGAATATAGGAGAGTTACATTTAAAACTGTATTTTAAATTTTATATTCTAAGCACTTTGGGTTCTGCTTCTGTTCACTGTGTGACTGTAGGATTTGGGGGTGTGTGTCTGTGTGCCTCTGTGTGTGTGTGTGTGTGTGTGCGTGTGCCTGTTTTGGGGGCTGTTGTGGACCAGGAAAAGCAAATCTACACTGGAGCCCTTGTGAGCACTTACTGTCAAGGTGACTTTTTGCCAAGCATTTTAATGCAGAACTTGCAACCATATGCAAACTGAGTTTTGTAAGGGGTGGGTAAATTGTATATACATTATAAAAATACCCATAGGACCTGTATTGTGATTATTGCAACATTTAAATTGGAAAATATATATGTAGAGAAGACTGTTGTCTCCCTGACCCAACCAACTGTGCTGGTTTCTGTACAATCTGGAAAAATCGTGGCTTTCTGTTGTTATACTCCTGTGCCTTATATGTTTCTTCAGCTGCAGTGTTTGGTACAGATAGATTGTAAAGCTGCCAAAGGGAGGGGAGCAGGCATTGTATGCCATGCAGTGAGCCAAAGTACCATCAAATGCAGCAAGGATACAATTAAGAACAATATTGTACTTTTGCTTCACTGCCAGTAGCCCTATGATGGCCAGAGGAGATCCGGGGAAGGGAATCAGCCTAAACTTTAGCAGTAGTAGGCACTGCTGCATCTCCTTTAGAAAAGCTTTTATGTTGCTGCAAAAAGCAAAACAAGTAACTTGCTAGTAGAATACTTGTGTCTCTTTACAGTACTTGTCTGTTTAGGGCAGCCTGCAGAGACTGAACTCTGCTGCTTTGGAAAGGGGTAAGATGGCAGTAAGGAGACTTGTAGGGAGATCTGGAGGATGCCTGCCTCAGTTTCTCCAACTGCAAAAACTGAAAGGTACTATCCAAACACTCTCCTTCCTCATCTTGATGAGTTTTATAAACTAATTCCCAAATCAGATCCCTGGACTACATATTCCCCCTCAGTCATGTGATATAGTTAATTAGCAGTGTCTCAAAAGCAGGAAGAATGCCTCTTCAGTCAGAAGTTTTAAGCAGAATCAAACTTTCCTGGTTGAACATGAGTCATCAGCCCTGTCACCAACTGATTTCATCCTTTACCTTCCAGTAAAGGACCCAGACACCTCTGGCCAGAGGGTTTCTTTCTGGGAAATAGCAGGATTCTGCACATCCTGGGCAAGAAAATGAGAGGTCCCTTTGTCTCCCTTTCCTGTAAGCATTCAGGAGGAGGCCCGGTCTGAGGGACAGCATGTGCTCTTAGCAGTACCTTGGGGTAGTTAAAGACCTCTGAGAACAGTGCCAGCTCCTTCTGCAAAGGCATCCAGTAATCAGCATCAAGAAGATATGGGTGGGGAAATTGAATATAGAGTTTGAATATAAGAAGACAATTCCCTTACAACTTTAAATGAAAATATGTGACAAATATCTGCACTAGCAAAATAAAGCCTCTGAGCTGTAATTTAAATCTAATCTATACAAAGCATTAAAAATATAATAATATAGAAGTATTTAAAATATAAGTAATTCGATAATAATTTATTATTAGTTAATAAGTAATAATTCAGTAAATATATATCCTAATTTAAAATAAATCTGATCAGAATTTAAGCCATTGGTGGTACTTGTGCAGTACTTACACAGAGTCAAGGAGAACTGCTCAGTGGTTAATTTTTCATTCTTTCCAGCCATTTTGTACAGCCTGGCTGGGGCCTCAAACCAGGGACATTGCTGTGGAGAAGACAAATCAGATTTTGGCTTTTGCTGTGTTTTCTTTTTTTTTTTTTAAAAAAAGAGGCTTTTCCTTTTGTTTCAAAGCAGAAATGGTATTTTATTGATTTTATTTGATCCTGAAAAATCAAAGCATTACAAAGGTTATGTACAAGTATTTCTGGAAGTAAAAATCTGGGATCTGTTGCCAAGATTTAACATCTGTGTTTGCTGTCTTAACAACTGATACAGTAAATATGCCTGTATAAAATCTTGTGCATAGTACTGTCTGTTTTTTGTGTTCAATTGTCTTAATGTTACTTTACAGATAAAAATAATAAAGGCTTAGTTAATTCAACGGTGTGGAGGCAACCTTTCATTCCAGTTCCACCAGCAGATCTTCTTCTCCAACGGTGTCACCAGCTTTGCAGTGCACAGCTTTTACCTAGGGTACAGAAACGGCAGAATTTAGACCCTTCCTCAATAGACTGGTGAGATAAATGGCGTGGCTGACGTGGTTGGTGTTGCACAGAGCAGTGTGTCTGCATGCACAGGGTGGTGGCCCCTGTGCAGCCTGAGGACAGCCCAGGGACACAGATCCACCTGTGCTGCCAGGGCCTCGAGACATTGAGTGCTCGACCTCCAGTGCTCCGAGCCCAGCTGAGTTTTGTGGACCAGTGCTTGACAAATGGTGTCCAACCCCACCGGGGTATTCAGGCACCTACCATTAGGTTTGCTTGAAGACCTGAATGTCAGCTACAGATGCCACATTTTAAAATGAGAATGCACCTTTTTTCACCTGGTTGCACTGCTGTTTATTTGTTATAAATAGAGGACAGGCTGATTCTTCAATACTCGTGTTGGGATGTTGCAATGAAATATTCCACCATTTCTTTAATTACAGTTTTCAAATATAGCAGAATTTTGGAACTGCAGCCATGAAGTGGGTTTGGTTTCTCTCTATCTTCAGAGAGCTGGGATAGATGATTTGGGAAAAATCTGAGTTGGGATCCTTTAACATAACTGAACTACTGTCAAAATAAGTGCAACTATATCTGTAGATGATATGAAATACTGCCATGCAGATTCCTGACCTTTAAAACACATCTTACACTAGTCCCTCACTTCCTCTATAAAAGGCTGCAACATGTTTGAATTCCCTTTCAGCACATGAAGCAATAGAAAATATTTGAAGCTGTATAGAGCTTGTTTCCAGTATTAATTCAGAGCTCACACTGACATGCCCAAATCCTTGTTCAGCAGATAGCTCATTTTAATCATCCAAACACTACCCTGGGCTCCTGAAGGAAATGCACAGCATACCCCAAGTACCAGGCTATGATGGACATGCTGTTGCCCACATCCATGTTTGACAGTCTGAAGCCACGTGGGCTGCAAGCCGATCTCTGCAGCACAGGCACACTCACAGCACTACTCCAGAAATGATGCTGAGCACGGGCAAAGACAGCGTGATACGTACAAACAAGGGCTTTATTTCTAAATCAGTAGCTGGGCAGCGTACCCAATTGCTGAGCCTCAGTCTTCTAGGAGATGAAAGCAGTGTGAAAAACATTCTACCCCTTGCTTTTCTTTTTCTACAAAGCCAAGGTTCAGCAAACATCAGAGTTAACCAGTGTTTCAAACTCCCCAGCAATTTCTGCCGTGCAGCGGGGCCGGCTCCTTGTGCTGACCCAGGCACAGCTGTCCTGGAAAAGACAGGAGGCTCGCCAGTTCATCTCCAGCTTTCTCTCATTTTTAAGCCACCTGCAGCTGGAGTAAACTCAAAGTAGATAAAAACAAGCCACTTTTCTCACAATTACAAACAGGAAGATGGGGTTTGATACAGAAAAGGAATTCAAGTCAGGAATGAAAATGGGAACGTCTTCCAGCTGAAGACAAATGAACTGAGTTTCAAAACAGTTTCAAAGCATCAAAACATGGACTAACAGCCTGTGCCAAACATCCCATTCCTGTGGAGAGGCCAAGTTATTTTAGCACTCAGAGCCATGACTTTGCACTGCAGAACAGAATGAATTCTGTTTAGCAGCTTCATTTCTACACAGCCCAAAACCTCTGTGCTTATTCAAGTTCTTACCATTCTAAAGGTCAAATAATGCGCTCGCGATTAAAATGGGCGCACGAGGGGACATTGCAAGGCGCACACGAGGCCTCCTGAATGGCCTGAGCACCTTTCACATCCTACCTTGGAGGATTAATAAACCAAACACAGGTTTTATGTGGCATCTGTACTGAGTGAGGTGGGAAATATTTATTATTAGGAGAAGTACTTGCAAGATGGTAAGAAACAGACCCATGGATTGCAGAACACCTTGGTGGGAAAGGGAAGGTTAAAGTGAAAAATAAATGGGGTGGGTGGGAGAGGGAATGGCATTTTAATTACAAATACTAGTTAAAATGGGTAAATGCACAGAGCAGCAGTAAGGGGTTAAATAACAGCAGATGAAAAACTAAATGCTTGGAAATATTAATCAAGTGAGAAAATAAATTATATAGAAATTAATGCATGAAATAAAATAATTTAGTGGCAATGTTAGAGCAAAAGGAAGGGAACGTACTCCTTCTCTCAGTATTTTTTTCTCTTGAGACCCAATTTTGCACTGGATGCACTGGAAGAGGCAAGTCTGGGACCCAGCCTGGGTGACAATTTTAGAGCTGAGCCAAAAAAGCCTTTCTTGTAAACACACAAACAGTCCTTGGCATTGAGAGCCATCCTGAGATCTCAGCAAACCTTGCCAGTGGCAAACCCCATCCCTGCCTGCAGTCAGGCTCCCTGCTGCCTCCATGTGGGCTTAAGGCTCCTGCCCTGGGGTTTGTGCCTCAGAGAGAGCAGAGGGGCTTGACCCCAGGCAGAGATGGGCTTGGGGAGGTTAGGAAATCAGCAATAGAGGAGAATATATAACACAGATCCACGCTATGCTCTCCCATTGGAAAGGATGGATACAGGGGCCACGTCTTGGTGATGGTTTCAGGCTGTGAATTATAATCTGGCACAGGGATGCTCTGAAGTCCCAACCTGAGGTCTGACAGTCCTCAGAACCAACTCGGGTTTAGGGCATGCTCTTGTCACATAAGCTTAAGCAGTCCCCTGCCCAGAGTGCTGGTTTTAGCACATCCTACACTGCAGCAAAGTCCCAGCTCCAGTGCTGCAATGCTGATCCCTCAGAAGCAGGATAGGCTAATGCATAGTCTTGCAAAGCTTAACAAATGGGCAGATGTAGGCTTGATACTTAACAGTCACAATAATAAAAAAAATTGCTGTTTTCTCCCTCCTGCAAAAGCACTTTCTAAGCCTTGTTCTGGGTGGGTTTTTTTTAAATGACAAATTATTTGCCATTAAATAATTAACTGGCAAAGAGATCTCTTTTCTGGAAAGATGAAATTTTGAGAAATGGTCTGCAACACCTTTCAATTCAACTTGGCATTGTAACATCACAGAAAACAAATCATTTAGGAGAAAGAGTTATATGAATTTCCGAAGCCAGTAATACTATTTCCTGCTGTGCTATCTAAGGCTCGGAACTACTTAACAGCATTCACAGCAGATGCAAATGTTACAAAATTAAAGACACCTTGCTTTGAAAGACTTACAACAATCAGACTTAATTCCTTAACAACCAGAATCCTCCTTTTTTCCTTTTTAAATTCTATCCTGTTGACAAGTTGCATATGGTTTTAAGTGACCTAAGGTGGCTTACCTTGCCTGTTTTAGCAGCAATCATACTGTTCTGCATTTTCATTGCTTCAATTACACAAATCTCTTGACCTTCTGAAACCTGATGAAATTCAAGCAGTACAAAATGAGAATAGAGGATTCAAAATGTTCTAAGTGTGATGATTCTTATGGAAAAGAAAAGGATTATTTCATTAAATGCTATAAAGACTTTCATGACACAAGTCAAGTCAGCCAGTCACACAGTCACAACACAAATGACAATTACAAAATTGGCAACAAAATAAGGGGGGGGAAAAATCAGCTACTTAAAACTATTACCCCAGCCAAACCTGAAAGTCTCCTCTCCCATCCCATCCCATCCATTCAGCTCCAGATTCCACAGTTCACACCACCACAGTTCAACATCAATTAAATGCAGAGCAAAATCTAATTTGTGCATTTTTGACCAAGGAACTTCTGCTTTGCTTCCCTGGTGCAGGGCCCACAGATACTCATACTGATGCAGAAGCCAAAAGTTCCTTGGCAGGTGTCCAGGGGAACTTGGGCTGGAAGGTCCAGCAGTATCCAGTGGGCTGATGCTGAGGAGAATGTGTCACCTTTGCACATGGCAGCCTCTGATGGTGGCTGATGACTTTGGACTGACAGAAAGGAGCACATCAGTGAGGAGCCACCAGCTCTCATCCACGGGGGCGGCACGGTGGAGACAAACCCATCACTTTCACCACAGCTCAGAGCTCTTCAAAGGAAACACTGAGGTTTCCTCTTTCTGTTTGTGTCTTGCAAGCAAGCATGTGCAAGCTCAAGGTCACAAGGAACCCACTGGGCTGCTCTGCTGGGCTCCCTGTGCCTCCCAGTCAGATCCTCCCTCCAGTGTCTTGGACCACCTTGCACAGAGGAAACTGCTGCTCAAGGCTTGACAGTGGCTGTGGAGGCTGCCTAAACACGAGAAGCAAAACAAGGGATTTGGAATTTACCCAGTGTAACCCAGCAATCAGCTGGTCATTCCCCAATGGTGATGCATGCCAGGGAGGAAGGCTGCCAGGACCTACATGTCAGGATTAAGGACCTGTACACTCCTATGGGATGCCTGGCTCCGAGTGCCCACTGCGTTTTTCATTGGGCTCCTTTGCAGATGGAGTCTGCTATTCCCTCATTATCTCAGCAAGTTTGGGAGGCTTTCACTCTGATGTCCAAGTTTCATGAAACAGGGTAATCTGAAACCTGCAGAAATCTGGTTTATGCCCTGTTATATGTGCCAGTGCCAACAAAATGTTTGTTTATATACACACAAATACACATATATATATATACACATAGATATATTTCTCTAATTATATGTAAAATGAATAATACATCTTTAAGAGCAAGTATGTACCACTTTGGAGGAATGTACTAACAGACAGATGTGAAATCAGAGATCAAATGTACATTGAATGAAGAACTTGCCAAAAAATTAAATAAAGCTATTTTTTCACTGACTGAAGAGCACTGATATCTGCCTATGGATTCTGAGCAAAACAAAACAAAAACCATTACATTAAAAGGTGATTACACGCCCTTTCTCCAACAGATTGGCAACAACAGTATGAGAGGTTTTGGAGGGTAAATATGGAAAGCATTTGCTGTGGGAATATGGTGTACTAACTGGATACAGAGAATAACCAAAACCCAACACTTAACCTGCAGAAATTCCATCCTGAGCTTCAGGCAAGCAGTTAAGTCATTAGCAGGTGTCCAGTTTGGTGAATAGTATCAAAGACTTGTTATTTCCCCTCTATTCCCTTTCCCTGTCTTTTGTCTCCTTCCTTCCACACCTGCTGCTCTGCCCATAGCCTTGTCCCAGCAGCTCACTCTACCTTTCCTTTCTTCTCCTCTCCTTTTCCCTACCTCATTACTTTTCTTCCATCTGCTCTGAACTTTCCAAACATTTCTGAGGTTATGAGGAAGCGATGAATATCTACTTTGGATTCAAAGAGAAGGGAAAAAAACAGGCAAGAAATTTTGTTGGAAGAGGTTTTTTTAATAATGCTGTTATTAAAATATGCATTTCAGAAGCAACTTTGCCACCCTCTGGTTAAGCTCTGCTATCAGAGAGCCAAGAACACAGGCCTCTAGAGATTGCTGAAGACTGAGATGCTAAGGACAACAGATCTGAATTCAGCAGCCTAATTACAAGGCCACAAGAAACTCTCTCCTAGAGCAGTTACATTTAACTGTGACGTGGCTTCATCAGGAGGATGGTGTGCAAATAAACCAGTCAGCAATTATCTAAACAGAGTTCTGGAAACACATATATGGGAAAAGCATGAAATTGTCTCAGTAGATCTAAAGTATGGTGCTAAAATGGCAGGAAGTGTTAGTGATTGTGGGATGGAAATATCCCTTAATCTGAATTTCTTCCCAGTTTCCCCTCTTTCTCAAAAATAAAGTTTTTGTGTTTTATATAATGCATGCTGGGGTTGATGACAAAGGACACAGTGTCTGGGAAGGAAAAAAACCCCTCAGCCCACAAAACTTATAGTCAAAGTATCCAGTTCACATCTAGTCTTACTAATTTGAAAGGAAGGAGGCACTTTCAGCAGGTACCACATGTGAAAATGCTGTGGCAGTCCTTCTGATGATGTGCAATTTGTTGAAAATTATCTTGGTGCAAGTGTCACTTAAGCACAGAAGTTTAATTACTGTTCTTATGTTAAACCTTTACAGCTCCACTCATTGTGCTGAAAAGCGACAAATCCTAAAATTAGGCACTTGTATCTCTCTTTCCTCTTTTTCAGTCTTTTGGGCATTGTCCAATTTCTTTCATTCCATAATTGCACATTTCATTTTGCCTGTTATTTAGCCTGCAAATGAAAACCACAGAGATGTGTACAAGTTTTGCTGTCTAACTTATTTAAGGATTGAACTGGACCACTTTTAATGCTGTATTTTCATTCTATAATTTATTTCTTTCAGTGGATGGTAAAACAGTGAAAACC